>NC_057805.1:35783186-36083186 GCF_018294505.1 Triticum aestivum
GGTTGAGCGCCTAAAACTGTGCAAAAGTGAACGCAAGGTTGAGTGTCTGCACTTTGGCAGCTTATGTATTGAATTCTGACCAACTTTTCTGTGCGGGTTGATTGAGTGGAACGGCAAGGGGTTTTGTGCAAAAGTGCAGGCGCTGATCGGTCCAACCACCAGGGTGCCACTTGTTGCATTGTGATTGGCTTTCGACCAAAACATCACATGAGGTGCAAGTTGAAGGAGCCCTCAGTTCACTTTTGCAAGTTTTAGACCAAATCATCACATTCCCTGCAAGTTATAGGATCTGGGGTGCGGTTACCTCTTCTGGTTGGGAGATGTTGTAAGTATGTATGATGTCTATCTTTGAATATATAGAAAGCAATACCAAAATATTAGTACAAGCTCGTACAAGATGCTCCAAAACTTCAGGTACTCCCTGTGAGGATGACCTACACGTACGAAGCGGAGTCCGGCATCATTGCACGCCCGGCCGGATTGCCAAGGGTGCAGGAAACCTTTATACCAGAGACAGTACGAGGAGTGCCTGTACTACCTTTTCAGCACGTACAAGCATGCATACGCGTGTAATTACATTACTTTACGCGCACATAACTTTTTTTTGCTTCCACTGTATAATACGGCACACGTGATTGCGCATTTGCACCTGCGCCTTCTCCCTGCTCCAAACAAAATCATCAGCAATTAATCATCTCAGAAAGACAGACGGCAAAAAGTCACGGGCTCCTCCAAACTTGCAGCAACGAGCAAACTCCTCTCCACATCATCAGGAGACGAAGAAAATTTGTGGAGAAAAACCACGCACACGTTCAAAAGATCTCAGTTCTCAAGGCTGGCAAGCAAGCACCGGTCTCCACTCCAGCACCTGCAAGCGAGTGAAGTCTGAAATAAACCCTAAGATTGTAGAGCTCGGTGAAAACAAACCCTCACGTTTAAATCCCTGAAATTTGTACCCCGACTTCACTGATCCTGGTCATTTTGAACCTTAAGGTTGTATCCAAACAGAGGTTCCTAAGTACCACCTTGAAAGACCGGGATTGATTAGTAAGCCAACACCTGCAGATGGGTCCCACGGAATCAGACTCCTTCAGTCAGCACTCAGCAGCATCGCCGTGGACTGCACCTCGTGCGAGCGGCCACGGGAGCTGCGTGACTCGCAACCACTCATGGTCGTGCCAGGATCGCCAGCGGGGGTACCAGGACCTGCTCGTTTTTGGTGCTAGCCATGGCGGCACAGCCAGCTTCCTGCACTGTCGAGTTGCCCTCCGTCTCGCCAGATCCTGCATCACTTGGGTTATCGGGCGTCTTGCCGGCCAGGCCACCGCGTCGCCGGCGCTGCCTTGTATCGCCGGTTTCTTCGTCACTGGGGCGGCTGCGCGTCTCATCGAAGCCAGGGCCGAGCGCCTCAGCGGCTCCCTTGCCACAGGCGCTGCCGCCATGCCGCGTGACTTGCTGAGACCAGGGCCATGCATCTAGTGAGGCATGCACACCGTGGTAATATTTCGGCAAGTCGGCTACACGGCACCAGGAACTCTCAAGCAACCCATGGCGGAGCACACCCGCATCTCCCTGAGATTCCTGAGCACGTCGCTGCTAGCCATCGTGGTGTGCTGCGCGCCGGGGTTGCCGTGGCTCGGGCCCCTTGGTGCCATGCACCGGCTCGTTGTAGAGCTTGACCAATGTTCGCGGGTTACATGCACGTACAAGCAAGCAAGCTACAGGCGTGCTTCTGATTACACCGGCTAGACGCGTAAAAATACGCACGTACAAGCTGCTACTGATCTGTTCCCAGCGAGAAACACGACACAAGCGAGGGAGAATGAGACGTCGGCAACGAACATGTACAGGACGAAGCACGGGACGCGGTCCGTGCAGATATCGTTCGCGGATGGGGCAGCGATCTAGAGCATCGACAGGAGGCAGTGGAGCTCGTACTGGTAGCGCTGGAGCGCAACACGGATAGCCAGCAGTGGTCAAATGGGCATGGCGGCGGCTCGCATGTGAGCACGCCCACGTGGCAATCATTAAGTCAGTCAGAGTCAGCAATCCCAGCCTCCCAGTGCCACGTCACCAAATCCTCTCCTAGAAACTTCAAAAGGTTCAAAATGACCGGGATCTGAAAGGTCAGGGTACATATTTCAGGGATTTAGCCGTGAGGGTTTATTTTCGTGGAGCTCTACAACCTTAGGGTTTATTTTAGACTTCACTCCCTGCAAGCTCTTCCCTGTGAGGTCTGTCTGCGTAGTGCGTGCGCTTTTGGGCGCCTACCTGTAAAGCGGCCCGGCGCAGGACGATCGACGGCGAGCAGGCGGGCGGGCAGGCTGCGGCGCATCATGTCATGCCATCGCCACTGTGTAGGATCCTGTAGAGAGGAGCAGCAGCAGCAGCAGCAAATGATCGAGAGGGAGAAAACACACGCACACACAGAGCATGCCATGCAGATGCAGTGTTCGTGGCGAGCTAGCTGCATTGGTGATGGATGTTGGATGCATGCAGTAGACATCGGGTAATTGGTCGCTCTCTTTTGCAGGCTGGCAGAAAGCTATCCTATTCCTAGGGCGGATTACTTACTGGCTGGTCCTCCAGACTCATGTAGTAGTACCATTTGCTTGCTGTTGCCACGAACAATGCATGGATTGTTGCTACTCCACTGTCGCCTTCCTTGGGTAACTGAATATGTAATGCCAGCTCGAACGCATCGTGTCTGTTCACTGTTTACAAGAAGAGCTGGTTTGGTTTTTTTTTAACACAAGAAAGGCGCCATCAAGCGCCAAGATTTCATTCAACTCATATGCATAGTACAACATGTATTACAGAGCCCTCAACTTGGAAATTTTGAATATGTAGCATAGTAGGGCAAGGCCTATTGCCACGAGCTGAATGAGTACAACAAATAACAGGTTCTAACCTAAAGTTGAGATCCTGATGAGCTGCATTGTGAGCAATACCATTGATGGGGTTATCCTGCGCTTGGAAGAAGAACTAGGAAAAGGAAAAAATATAGCGATAGTTTTATTCTTCGTCGCCGTAAGTAAATACGTAACTAGGAATATGGAAAATTGCATTTTTGGAATTTGCAATAATGCGATGGGCGAACGACGGGAATTGAACCCGCGCATGGTGGATTCACAATCCACTGCCTTGATCCACTTGGCTCATAGCTGTTCGGAATCCACAAACCATCCCGACCGGCGGTCTGTTCAGGGTTCCAAACTCATAGTGGCAACTAAACACGAGGGTTGCGCTCGTTGCGAGACTTAACCCACCATCTTTTTGTCTCAGTAGAGTCTTTCAGTGGCATGTTTCAGTCCTCTTCCCCATTACTTAGAAAAAGTGCTTTTAAGTGCGACTATGATCTTTTACACATTTGGATGAAACAACAAATTCGTCCAGACTCTTGGTAGAGTCTAGAAGACCACGACTGATCCTCAAAGGTAATGAATGGAAAAAATAGCATGTCGTAATAAAATCAATCTTTTTTGAATGGAATCCAAAATTACGATTTTCTGGGTCTAATGAATAAATGGATAGAGCCTGGCTCCAATTCTGGTAAAATAAAAAGCAACGAGCTGAACTTCCTAATTGGAATGATTCCATTATCACAAAGCCGCTCCCAAATTGGCCTGGTTCCAAGATGTAGAATCTATGTTTTGAAAAAGACGACTAAACAAGTTTGCTTAAAACTTATTTATTCTTAAATTTCCACCCTCAACGGATGGCTCGAGATGATCAATCTTGAAGTGAGAAAAGAAGGATTGACTCTTCCTCAATAAATAAACTATCAACCTCCAAAAAAGTTTAATTAATTTAATTACTAGAATTAGAATTCTAGTAGTAATATATTTTTTCAGTACCAAAAACAGTACTCTATGGTTTGGTGCTTTAGCAGGTTTATTGATAGAAATTAATCGTTTATTCCCAGATGCTTTGTCATTCCCTTTTTTTAATTCTAGTTATTGCTATGGGAGGGATAGATTTTTTCGTGATATGACAAAATTTGATCCTTTTCAATCTTTTTTTAGTATCGGAAGGAAAAAGAAAGAAAAGATGGATTGGGTTGAACCTCAGAGTCATTAAAAATTTGGTAAACTCCATTTTTGAAAATAGAAATTCAATTTAAAGGGGTACCCAAGCTAAATAAGCCTCTATCCCTATCCTCTAGGTACAGCGTTTGCATCAATAGAGAACCTTTTCCTCTGTATGAATCTATATTATTCCATTCCAATTTCTTCCCGAAACTTCCCAAGAAAAATCCCGAATTGGATCCAAAATTGACGGGTTAATGTGAGCTTATCCATGCGCGATAAGCAAATTAATGTGACTTGTGAGGTACAACAATTATTAGGAAATAATCGAGTTAGAGCTGTAGCTATGAGTGCTACGGACGGGTTGATGAGAGGAATGGAAGTGATTGACACGGGAGCTCCTCTCAGTGTTCCGGTCGGTGGAGCTACTCTCGGACGAATTCTTTTGATTCAACCATCTCTTTCTCAACTCAGCAACTTGAAGTATTAATCTTATATTTAGGATACCAAGAAAGCACATCAGATCATAATATATATCAATTCCGATACTAAAAAAAGATTGAAAAGGATCAAATTTTGTCATATCACGAAAAAATCACTATAAATAAGATAATACAATAATAGTAAGAATATTTTCAACACAAAAGCTCTCTCAAACAAGAGAAAGAAACATATCTTTTTCATTGGCATCGAGCTATTTTGCCGCAGGACCTCCCCTACAGTATCGTCACCGCAGTAGAGTTTAACCACCAAATTCGGGATGGATTGGTGTGGTTCCTCTACAATTCAAAAGGAATGGATCCAACATTATGTTACTATCGAAATTAGAAAGACTCCTTTTCGGGAGCGATTCATCCTTCCTGAACGCAGCATACAACTCCCCGTTGTACTGCGCTCTTCAAGTGTGCTTCTTCCCCCTTCTCCCTCAAGTCCATGTGAATGTGGTAAACAACATGATGTTGTGGATGAGTGTCCTGAAGAAAGCTACTAACAGGCGGTCGACATCTCCATGGCGTACTGTTGCTGCTTAGGTTCCTGGAAGCGGACATCTTAGCAATAGAAAGATTGTCCGTGAGAAAAGAGACATTCTGCAGTGGAAGAATTCGCACTATCCTGGCTCCCAGTTGAAGAGCTAAAGCTTCAGCCACAAGGGGAGAGTAAGCATCATCATTCGAAGCTTGAACCATAATGTTCCTTCATATTTGTCCCCTGGTTGGTTAATGTAGATGCCAATCCCTGTAGCTGGAGAGTTTCCTCTTCCAGGAATGTTGTTCCTGTGCCAAGAGGCATCAGAGTAAACTCTGGTACCTGTAATAAGCAGGTCAGATCTTATAGTGGAGCCTTGCACAATCTGGTCCTTAAGTCGGCCCTGAGAGTTTTGTCAAGACATTGCATCCTGCTGCCCTCCTAGAGTTGAGTCGTGCAAAGCCTGTGAAGAGGAAATGGTGAAGGAAATATGCCCTAGAGGAAATAATAAAGTTATTATTTATTTCCTTATATCATGATAAATTTTTATTATTCATGCCAGAATTGTATTAACCGGAAACATGATACATGTGTGAATACATAGACAAACATAATGTCACTAGTATGCCTCTACTTGACTAGCTCGTTAATCGAAGATGGTTGAGTTTCCTAGCCATGGACATGAGTTGTCATTTGATTAACGGGATCACATCATTAGGAGAATGATGTGATTGACTTGACCCATTCCGTTAGCTTAGCACTTGATCATTTAGTATGTTGCTATTGCTTTCTTCATGACTTATACATGTTCCTATGACTATGAGATTATGCAACTCTCGTTTACCGGAGGAACACTTTGTGTACTACCAAACGTCACAACGTAACTGGGTGATTATAAAGGTGCTCTACAGGTGTCTCCGAAGGTACTTGTTGGGTTGGCATATTTCGAGATTAGGATTTGTCACTCCGATTGTTGGAGAGGTATCTCTGGGCCCACTCGGTAATGCACATCACTATAAGCCTTGCAAGCATTGTAACTAATGAGTTAGTTACGGGATGATGTGTTACGGAACGAGTAAAGAGACTTGCCGGTAACGAGATTGAACTAGGTATTGAGATACCGACGATCGAATCTCGGGCAAGTAACATACCGATGACAAAGGGAACAAACGTATGTTGTTATGCGGTTTGACCGATAAAGATCTTCGTAGAATATGTGGGAGCCAATATGAGCATCCAGGTTCCGCTATTGGTTATTGACCGGAGACGTGTCTCGGTCATGTCTACATAGTTCTCGAACCCGTAGGGTCCGCACGCTTAAAGTTTGATGACGATTGTATTATGAGTTTTGTGTTTTGATGTACCGAAGGTTGTTCGGAGTCCCGGATGTGATCACGGACATGACGAGGAGTCTCGAAATGGTCGAGACGTTAAGATTGATATATTGGAATGTTATATTCGGACACCGGATGAGTTCCGGGGGTTATCAGATAAAAACCGGAGAACCGGGAGGTTACCGGAACCTCCCGGGGGGTTATTGGGCCTCATGGGCCCAAGTGGTGGAAGAGGAGAGGCAGCCAGCTAGGGGCGCGCGGCCCCCCTAGCCCAAACCGAATTGGACTAGGGGGCCGCCCCCCCTTTCCTTCTTCTTCTTCTTCTCCCCTTCCTTCCCCTCTCCTACTTGGACTAGGAAAGAGGGGGGAATCCTACTTGGAGAAGGATTGACCCCCTTGGGCGCGCCTCCTCCCCTTGGCCGGCCCTCTCCTCCCCCCTTTATATACGGAGGAGGGGGGCACCCCTAGACACAACAATTGATCTCTTGATCTCTTATCCGTGTGCGGTGCCCCCCTCCACCATAATCCACCTCGATCATATCGTAGCGGTGCTTAGGCGAAGCCCTGCGTCGGTAGCAACATCAACATCGTCACCACGCCATCGTGCTGACGGAACTCTCCCTCAAAGCTCGGCTGGATCGGAGTTTGAGGGACGTCATCGAGTTGAACGTGTGCTGAACTCGGAGGTGCCGTACGTTCGGTGCTTGGATCGGTCGGATCGTGAAGACGTACGACTACATCAACCGCGTTGTGCTAACGCTTCCGCTTTCGGTCTACGAGGGTACGTGGACACACTCTCCCCTCTCGTTGCTATGCATCACCATCTGTGTGTGCGTAGGATTTTTTTTGAAATTACTACGTTCCCCAACAGTGGCATCCGAGCCTGGTTTTATGCGTTGATGTTATTTGCACGAGTAGAACACAAGTGAGTTGTGGGCGATACATGTCATACTGCTTACCAGCATGTCATACTTTGGTTCGGCGGTATTGTTCGATGAAGCGGCCCGGACCGACATTACGTGTACGCTTACGTGAGACTGGTTCTACCGACGTGCTTTGCACACATGTGGCTGGCGGGTGTCAGTTTCTCCAACTTTAGTTGAACCGAGTGTGGCTACGCCCGGTCCTTGAGAAGGTTAAAACAACACTAACTTGACGAACTATCGTTGTGGTTTTGATGCGTAGGTAAGAACGGTTCTTGCTCAGCCCGTAGCAGCCACATAAAACTTGCAACAACAAAGTAGAGGACGTCTAACTTGTTTTTGCAGGGCATGTTGTGATGTGATATGGTCAAGGCATGATGCTATATTTTATTGTATGAGATGATCATGTTTTGTAACTGAGTTATCGGCAACTGGCAGGAGCCATATGGTTGTCGCTTTATTGTATGCAATGCAATCGCCCTGTAATTGCTTTACTTTATCACTAAGCGGTAGCGATAGTTGTAGAAGCAATAGTTGGCGAGACGACAATGATGCTACGATGGAGATCAAGGTGTCGCGCCGGTGACGATGGTGATCATGACGGTGCTTCGGAGATGGAGATCACAAGCACAAGATGATGATGGCCATATCATATCACTTATATTGATTGCATGTGATGTTTATCTTTTATGCAACTTATTTTGCTTTGATTGACGGTAGCATTATAAGACAATCTCTCACTAAATTTCAAGATAAAAGTGTTCTCCCTGAGTATGCACCGTTGACAAAGTTCGTCGTGCCGAGACACCACGTGATGATCGGGTGTGATAAGCTCTACGTTCATCTACAACGGGTGCAAGCCAGTTTTGCACACGCAGAATACTCGGGTTAAACTTGACGAGCCTATAATATGCAGATATGGCCTCGGAACACTGAGACCGAAAGGTCGAGCGTGAATCATATAGTAAATATGATCAACATAGTGATGTTCACCATTGAAAACTACTCCATCTCACGTGATGATCGGACATGGTTTAGTTGATTTGGATCACGTGATCACTTAGATGATTAGAGGGATGTCTATCTAAGTAGGAGTTCTTAAGTAATATGATTAAATGAACTTAAATTTATCATGAACTTAGTACTTGATAGTATTTTGCTTGTCTATGTTGATTGTAGATAGATGGCCCGTGCTGTTGTTCCGTTGAATTTTAATGCGTTCCTTGAGAAAGCAAAGTTGAAAGATGATGGTAGCAATTACACGGACTGGGTCCATAACTTGAGGATTATCCTCATTGCTGCACAGAAGAATTACGTCCTGGAAGCACCGCTAGGTGCCAGACCTGCTGCAGGAGCAACACCAGATGTTATGAACGTCTGGCAGAGCAAAGCTGATGACTACTCGATAGTTCAGTGTGCCATGCTTTACGGCTTAGAACCGGGACTTCAACGACGTTTTGAACGTCATGGAGCATATGAGATGTTCCAGGAGTTGAAGTTAATATTTCAAGCAAATGCCTGGATTGAGAGATATGAAGTCTCCAATAAGTTCTACAGCTGCAAGATGGAGGAGAATAGTTCTGTCAGTGAGCATATACTCAGAATGTCTGGGTATAACAATCACTTGATTCAACTGGGAGTTAATCTTCCGGATGATAGCGTCATTGACAGAATTCTTCAATCACTGCCACCAAGCTACAAGAGCTTCGTGATGAACTATAACATGCAAGGGATGGATAAGACGATTCTCGAGCTCTTCGCAATGCTAAAGGCTGCGGAGGTAGAAATTAAGAAGGAGCATCAAGTGTTGATGGTCAATAAGACCACCAGTTCAAGAAAAAGGGCAAAGGGAAGAAAAGGGGGAACTTCAAGAAGAACAGCAAACAAGTTGCTACTCAAGAGAAGAAACCCAAGACTGAACCTAAGCCTGAGACTGAGTGCTTCTACTGCAAGCAGACTGGTCACTTGAAGCGGAACTGCCCCAAGTATTTGGCGGATAAGAAGGATGGCAAGGTGAACAAAGGTATATGTGATATACATGTTATTGATGTGTACCTTACGAGAGCTCGCAGTAGCACCTGGGTATTTGATACTGGTTCTGTTGCTAATATTTGCAACTCGAAACAGGGACTACGGATTAAGCGAAGACTGGCTAAGGTGTGACGCCCCCGATTTGACCGTACACTAATCATGCACGCAAATGTGTATGATCAAGATCAGGGACTCACGGGAAGATATCACAACACAACTCTAAAACATAAATAAGTCATACAAACATCATAATACAAGCCAGGGGCCTCGAGGGCTCGAATACAAGTGCTCGATCATAGACGAGTCAGCAGAAGCAACAATATCTGAGTACAGAGATAAGTTAAACAAGTTTGCCTTAAGAAGGCTAGCACAAAAGTAGCAACGATCAAAAAGGCAAGGCCTCCTGCCTGGGACCTCCTAACTACTCCTCGAAGCCGAACTCCACGTAGAATCATCCTCGGGATCTCTAGCTCCTGTACTCCAGCATCTGGTTGCGACAACCAGGTATAGAAAGGGGAAAAGAGGGAGAAAAGCAACCGTGAGTACTCATCCAAAGTACTCGCAAGCAAGGAGCTACACTACATATGCATGGGTATATGTGTAAAGGGCCATATCAGTGGACTGAACTGCAGAATGCCAGAATAAGAGGGGGATAGCTAATCCTGTCGAAGACTACGCTTCTGGCCATCTCCATCTTGCAGCATGTAGAAGAGAGTAGATTGAAGTCCTCCAAGTAGCATCGCATAGCATAATCCTACCCGGCGATCCCCTCCTCGTCGCCCTGTTAGAGAGCGATCACCGGGTTGTATCTGGCACTTGGAAGGGTGTATTTTATTAAGTATCCGGTTCTAGTTGTCATAAGGTCAAGGTACAACTCCGGGTCGTCCTTTTACCGAGGGACACGGCTATTCGAATAGATAAACTTCCCTGCAGGGGTGTTGGAAATATGCCCTAGAGGCAATAATAAAAGGTTATTATTATATTTCTTTGTTCATGATAATAGTCTATTGTTCATGCTATAATTGTATTGTCAGGAAATCGTAATACATGTGTGAATACATAGACCACAACGTGTCCCTAGTAAGCCTCTAGTTGACTAGCTCGTTGATCAACATATAGTCATGGTTTCCTGACTATGGACATTGGATGTCATTGATAACGGGATCACATCATTAGGAGAATGATGTGATGGACAAGACCCAATCCTAAGCATAGCATAAAAGATCGTGTAGTTTCGTTTGCTAGAGCTTTTCCAATGTCAAGTATCTTTTCCTTAGACTATGAGATCGTGCAACTCCCGGATACCGTAGGAGTGCTTTGGGTGTGCCAAACGTCACAACGTAACTGGGTGACTATAAAGGTGCATTACGGGTATCTCCGAAAGTGTCTGTTGGGTTGGCACGGATCGAGACTGGGATTTGTCACTCCGTGTGACGGAGAGGTATCTCTGGGCCCACTCGGTAATGCATCATCATAACGAGCTCAATGTGACTAAGGCGTTAGTCACGGGATCATGCATTGCGGTACGAGTAAAGAGACTTGCCGGTAACGAGATTGAACAAGGTATTGGGATACCGACGATCGAATCTCGGGCAAGTAACATACCGATTGACAAAGGGAATTGCATACGGATTGATTGAATCCTCGACACCGTGGTTCATCCGATGAGATCATCGTGGAACATGTGGGAGCCAACATGGGTATCCAGATCCCGCTGTTGGTTATTGACCGGAGAGGCGTCTCGGTCATGTCTGCATGTCTCCCGAACCCGTAGGGTCTACACACTTAAGGTCCGGTGACGCTAGGGTTGTAGAGATATATGTATGCGGAAACCCGAAAGTTGTTCGGAGTCCCGGATGAGATCCCGGACGTCACGAGAGGTTCCGGAATGGTCCGGAGGTGAAGAATTATATATAGGAAGTCAAGTTTCGGCCACCGGGAAAGTTTCGGGGGTTACCGGTATTGTACCGGGACCACCGGAAGGGTCCCGGGGGTCCACCGGGTGGGGCCACCTATCCCGGAGGGCCCCGTGGGCTGAAAGTGGAAGGGAACCAGCCCTTAGTGGGCTGGGGCGCCCCCCTTGGGCCTCCCCCCATGCGCCTAGGGTTGGGAACCCTAGGGGGGGAGCTTCCCCCTTGCCTTGGGGGGCAAGGCAACCCCTTCCCCCCTTGGCCGCCGCCCCCCCTTGGAGATCCCATCTCCCAGGGCTGGCGCACCCCCCCAGGGGCCTATATAAAGGGGGGGAGGGAGGGCAGCACCCTACAGCCTTGGGCGCCTCCCTCCTCCCCTGCAACACCTCTCTCTCTCTCTCGCAGAAGCTCGGCGAAGCCCTGCCGGAGACCCGCTACATCCACCACCACGCCGTCGTGCTGTTGGATCTCCATCAACCTCTCCTTCCCCCTTGCTGGATCAAGAAGGAGGAGACGTCGCTGCACCGTACGTGTGTTGAACGCGGAGGTGCCGTCCGTTCGGCACTCGGTCATCGGTGATTTGGATCACGGCGAGTACGACTCCGTCATCCACGTTCATTGGAACGCTTCCGCTTGCGATCTACAAGGGTATGTAGATGCACTCCTTTCCCCTCGTTGCTAGTACACTCCATAGATGCATCTTGGTGAGCGTAGGAAAATTTTAAAATTATGCTACGATTCCCAACAGTGGCATCATGAGCCAGGTCTATGCGTAGTTACTATGCACGAGTAGAACACAAAGCAGTTGTGGGCGTTGAGTTTGCCAATTCTTCTTGCCGCTACTAGTCTTTTCTTGTTTCGGCGGCATTGTAGGATGAAGCGGCCCGGACCGACCTTACACGTACACTTACGTGAGACAGGTTCCACCGACTGACATGCACTAGATGCATAAGGTGGCTAGCGGGTGTCTGTCTCTCCTACTTTAGTCGGAACGGATTCGATGAAAAGGGTCCTTATGAAGGGTAAATAGAAATTGGCAAATCACGTTGTGGTCATACGTAGGTAAGAAACGTTCTTGCTAGAAACCTACAAACCACGTAAAAACTTGCAACAACAATTAGAGGACGTCTAACTTGTTTTTGCAGCAAGTGCTATGTGATGTGATATGGCCAGAAGATGTGATGAATGATATATGTGATGTATGAGATTGATCATATTCTTGTAATAGGAATCACGACTTGCATGTCGATGAGTATGACAACCGGCAGGAGCCATAGGAGTTGTCTTTATTATTTTGCATGACCTGCGTGTCATTGAATAACGCCATGTAAATTACTTTACTTTGTTGCTAAACGCGTTAGCCATAGAAGTAGAAGTAATCGTTGGCGTGACGACTTCATGAAGACACAATGATGGAGATCATGATGATGGAGATCATGGTGTCATGCCGGTGACAAAGATGATCATGGTGCCCCGAAGATGGAGATCAAAGGAGCATGATGATATTGGCCATATCATGTCACTATTTGATTGCATGTGATGTTTATCATGTTTTTGCATCTTATTTGCTTAGAACGACGGTAGCAAGTAGGATGATCCCTTATAATAATTTCAAGAAAGTGTTCACCCTAACTGTGCACCGTTGCGAAGGTTCGTTGTTTCGAAGCACCACGTGATGATCGGGTGTGATAGATTCTAACGTTCGAATACAACGGGTGTTGACGAGCCTAGCATGTACAGACATGGCCTCGGAACACACGCAATACACTTAGGTTGACTTGACGAGCCTAGCATGTACAGACATGGCCTCGGAACACGGAGGACCGAAAGGTCGAGCATGAGTCGTATAGAAGATACGATCAACATGAAGATGTTCACCGATCTTGACTAGTCCGTCTCACGTGATGATCGGACACGGCCTAGTTAAGCTCGGATCATGTTTCACTTAGATGACGAGAGGGATGTCTATCTGAGTGGGAGTTCATTAAATAATTTGATTAGATGAACTCAATTATCATGAACTTAGTCTAAAATCTTTACACTATGTCTTGTAGATCAAATGGCCAACGTTGTCCTCAATTTCAACGCGTTCCTAGAGAAAACCAAGCTGAAAGATGATGGCAGCAACTATACGGACTGGGTCCGGAACCTGAGGCTCATCCTCATAGTAGCCAAGAAAGATTATGTCTTAGAAGCACCGCTAGGTGATGCACCAATCCCAGAGAACCAAGACGTTATGAACGCTTGGCAATCACGTGCTGATGATTACTCCCTCGTTCAGTGCGGCATGCTTTACAGCTTAGAACCGGGTCTCCAAAAGCGTTTTGAGAAACATGGAGCATATGAGATGTTCGAGGAGCTGAAACTGGTTTTTCAAGCTCATGCCCGGGTCGAGAGATATGATGTCTCCGACAAGTTCTTCAGCTGTAAAATGGAGGAGAACAGTTCTGTTAGTGAGCACATACTCAGAATGTCTGGGTTGCACAACCGCTTGTCTCAGCTGGGAGTTAATCTCCCGGATGACGCGGTCATTGACAGAATCCTCCAGTCGCTTCCACCAAGCTACAAGAGCTTTGTGATGAACTACAATATGCAGGGGATGGAAAAGACCATTCCCGAGGTATATTCAATGCTGAAATCAGCGGAAGGGGAGATCAGAAAAGAACATCAAGTGTTGATGGTGAATAAAACCACCAAGTTCAAGAAGGGCAAGGGTAAGAAGAACTTCAAGAAGGACGGCAAGGGAGTTGCCGCGCCCGGTAAACCAGTTACTGGGAAGAAGTCAAAGAATGGACCCAAGCCCGGGACTGAGTGCTTTTATTGCAAGGGAAGTGGTCACTGGAAGCGGAACTGCCCCAAATATTTAGCGGACAAGAAGAAGGCCGGCAACACCCAAGGTATATGTGATATACAAGTAATTGATGTGTACCTTACCAGTACTCGTAGTAGCTCCTGGGTATTTGATACCGGTGCGGTTGCTCATATTTGTAACTCAAAGCAGGAACTACGGAATAAACGGAGACTGGCAAAGGACGAGGTGACGATGCGCGTCGGGAATGGTTCCAAGGTCGATGTGATCGCCGTCGGCACGCTACCTCTGCATCTACCCACGGGATTAGTTTTAAACCTCAATAATTGTTATTTAGTGCCAGCTTTGAGCATGAACATTGTATCTGGATCTCGTTTAATTCGAGATGGCTACTCATTTAAATCCGAGAATAATGGTTGTTCTATTTATTTGAGAGATATGTTTTATGGTCATGCCCCGCTGGTCAATGGTTTATTTTTGATGAATCTCGAACGTGATGTTACACATGTTCATAGTGTGAATACCAAAAGATGTAAAGTTGATAACGATAGTCCCACATACTTGTGGCACTGCCGCCTTGGTCACATTGGTGTCAAGCGCATGAAGAAGCTCCATGCAGATGGACTTTTGGAGTCTCTTGATTACGAATCATTTGACACGTGCGAACCATGCCTCATGGGTAAGATGACCAAGACTCCGTTCTCCGGAACAATGGAGCGAGCAACCAACTTATTGGAAATCATACATACCGATGTGTGTGGTCCAATGAGTGTTGAGGCTCGCGGAGGATATCGTTATGTTCTCACTCTCACTGATGATTTAAGTAGATATGGATATGTCTACCTAATGAAACACAAGTCTGAAACCTTTGAAAAGTTCAAGGAATTTCAGAGTGAGGTTGAGAATCAACGTGACAGGAGAATAAAATTCCTACGATCAGATCGTGGTGGAGAATATTTAAGTCACGAGTTTGGTGCACACTTAAGGAAATGTGGAATAGTTTCACAACTCACGCCGCCTGGAACACCTCAGAGAAATGGTGTGTCCGAACGTCGTAATCGCACTCTATTGGATATGGTGCGATCTATGATGTCTCTTACCGATTTACCGCTCTCATTTTGGGGTTATGCTTTAGAGACTGCCGCATTCACTTTAAATAGGGCTCCGTCGAAATCCGTTGAGACGACACCGTATGAATTATGGTTTGGGAAGAAACCTAAGCTGTCGTTTCTAAAAGTTTGGGGATGCGATGCTTATGTCAAGAAACTTCAACCTGAAAAGCTCGAACCCAAATCGGAAAAATGCGTCTTCATAGGATACCCTAAGGAAACTATTGGGTATACCTTCTACCTCAGATCCGAAGGCAAGATCTTCGTTGCCAAGAACGGGTCCTTTCTGGAGAAGGAGTTTCTCTCGAAAGAATTGAGTGGGAGGAAAGTGGAACTTGATGAGGTGATAGTCACCCCTTCCGAACCGGAAAGTAGCGCAGCGCGGGAAAATGTTCCTGTGGTGCCTACACCGACTGGGGAGGAAGTTAATGATGATGATCATGAAGCTTCGGATCAAGTTACTGAACTTCGTAGGTCCACAAGGACACGTTCCGCACCAGAGTGGTACGGCAACCCTGTCCTGGAAATCATGTTGTTAGACAACGGTGAACCTTCGAACTATGAAGAAGCGATGGCGGGCCCGGATTCCGACAAATGGCTAGAAGCCATGAAATCCGAGATAGAATCCATGTATGAAAACAAAGTATGGACTTTGACTGACTTGCCCGATGAGCGGCGAGCCATAGAAAACAAATGGATCTTTAAGAAGAAGACGGACGCGGATGGTAATGTGACCATCTACAAAGCTCGACTTGTCGCTAAGGGTTATCGACAAGTTCAAGGGGTTGACTACGATGAGACTTTCTCACCCGTAGCGAAGCTGAAGTCCGTCCGAATCATGTTAGCAATTGCCGCATACTATGATTATGAGATATGGCAGATGGACGTCAAAACGGCATTCCTTAATGGCTTCCTTAAGGAAGAGTTGTATATGATGCAGCCGGAAGGTTTTGTCGATCCTAAGAATGCTAACAAAGTGTGCAAGCTCCAGCGCTCAATCTATGGGCTGGTGCAAGCATCTCGGAGTTGGAACATTCGCTTTGATGAGATGATCAAAGCGTTTGGGTTTACACAGACTTATGGAGAAGCCTGTGTTTACAAGAAAGTGAGTGGGAGCTCTGTAGCATTTCTCATATTATATGTGGATGACATACTATTGATGGGAAATGATATAGAATTCTTGGAAAGTATAAAGGCCTATTTGAATAAGTGTTTTTCAATGAAGGACCTTGGAGAAGCTGCTTATATATTAGGCATCAAGATCTATAGAGATAGATCAAGACGCCTCATTGGTCTTTCACAGAGTACATACCTTGACAAGATATTGAAGAAGTTCAGTATGGATCAGTCCAAGAAGGGGTTCTTGCCTGTATTGCAAGGTGTGCAATTGAGCACGGCTCAATGCCCGACCACGGCAGAAGATATAGAAGAGATGAGTGTCATCCCCTATGCCTCGGCCATAGGGTCTATTATGTATGCCATGCTGTGTACCAGACCTGATGTAAACCTTGCCGTAAGTTTGGTAGGAAGGTACCAAAGTAATCCCGGCAAGGAACACTGGACAGCGGTCAAGAATATCCTGAAGTACCTGAAGAGGACTAAGGATATGTTTCTCGTTTATGGAGGTGACGAAGAGCTCGTCGTAAAGGGTTACGTCGACGCTAGCTTCGACACAGATCTGGATGACTCGAAGTCACAGACCGGATACGTGTATATTTTGAATGGAGGAGCAGTAAGCTGGTGCAGTTGCAAGCAAAGCGTCGTGGCGGGATCTACATGTGAAGCGGAGTACATGGCAGCCTCGGAGGCAGCACAGGAAGCAGTCTGGATGAAGGAGTTCATTACCGACCTAGGGGTGATTCCCAATGCGTCGGGCCCAATGACTCTCTTCTGTGACAACACTGGAGCTATTGCCCTTGCGAAGGAGCCCAGGTTTCACAGGAAGACCAGGCATATCAAGCGTCGCTTCAACTCCATTCGTGAAAGTGTTCAAAATGGAGACATAGATATTTGTAAAGTACACACGGACCTGAATGTAGCAGATCCGTTGACTAAACCTCTCCCTAGGGCAAAACATGATCAACACCAGGACGCAATGGGTGTTCGATTCATCACAATGTAACTAGATTATTGACTCTAGTGCAAGTGGGAGACTGTTGGAAATATGCCCTAGAGGCAATAATAAATGGTTATTATTATATTTCTTTGTTCATGATAATTGTCTATTATTCATGCTATAATTGTATTGTCCGGAAATCGTAATACATGTGTGAATACATAGACCACAACGTGTCCCTAGTAAGCCTCTAGTTGACTAGCTCGTTGATCAACAGATAGTCATGGTTTCCTGACTATGGACATTGGATGTCATTGATAACGGGATCACATCATTAGGAGAATGATGTGATGGACAAGACCCAATCCTAAGCATAGCATAAAAGATCGTGTAGTTTCGTTTGCTAGAGCTTTTCCAATGTCAAGTATCTTTTCCTTAGACCATGAGATCGTGCAACTCCCGGATACCGTAGGAGTGCTTTGGGTGTGCCAAACGTCACAACGTAACTGGGTGACTATAAAGGTGCATTACGGGTATCTCCGAAAGTGTCTGTTGGGTTGGCACGGATCGAGACTGGGATTTGTCACTCCGTGTGACGGAGAGGTATCTCTGGGCCCACTCGGTAATGCATCATCATAATGAGCTCAATGTGACTAAGGCGTTAGTCACGGGATCATGCATTGCGGTACGAGTAAAGAGACTTGCCGGTAACGAGATTGAACAAGGTATTGGGATACCGACGATCGAATCTCGGGCAAGTAACATACCGATTGACAAAGGGAATTGCATACGGATTGATTGAATCCTCGACACCGTGGTTCATCCGATGAGATCATCGTGGAACATGTGGGAGCCAACATGGGTATCCAGATCCCGCTGTTGGTTATTGACCGGAGAGGCGTCTCGGTCATGTCTGCATGTCTCCCGAACCCGTAGGGTCTACACACTTAAGGTCCGGTGACGCTAGGGTTGTAGAGATATATGTATGCGGAAACCCGAAAGTTGTTCGGAGTCCCGGATGAGATCCCGGACGTCACGAGAGGTTCCGGAATGGTCCGGAGGTGAAGAATTATATATAGGAAGTCAAGTTTCGGCCACCGGGAAAGTTTCGGGGGTTACCGGTATTGTACCGGGACCACCGGAAGGGTCCCGGGGGTCCACCGGGTGGGGCCACCTATCCCGGAGGGCCCCGTGGGCTGAAAGTGGAAGGGAACCAGCCCTTAGTGGGCTGGGGCGCCCCCCTTGGGCCTCCCCCCATGCGCCTAGGGTTGGGAACCCTAGGGGGGAGCTTCCCCCTTGCCTTGGGGGGCAAGGCAACCCCTTCCCCCCTTGGCCGCCGCCCCCCCTTGGAGATCCCATCTCCCAGGGCTGGCGCACCCCCCAGGGGCCTATATAAAGGGGGGGAGGGAGGGCAGCACCCTACAGCCTTGGGCACCTCCCTCCTCCCCTGCAACACCTCTCTCTCTCTCTCTCGCAGAAGCTCGGTGAAGCCCTGCCGGAGACCCGCTACATCCACCACCACGCCGTCGTGCTGTTGGATCTCCATCAACCTCTCCTTCCCCCTTGCTGGATCAAGAAGGAGGAGACGTCGCTGCACCGTACGTGTGTTGAACGCGGAGGTGCCGTCCGTTCGGCACTCGGTCATCGGTGATTTGGATCACGGCGAGTACGACTCCGTCATCCACGTTCATTGGAACGCTTCCGCTCGCGATCTACAAGGGTATGTAGATGCACTCCTTTCCCCTCGTTGCTAGTACACTCCATAGATGCATCTTGGTGAGCGTAGGAAAATTTTAAAATTCTGCTACGATTCCCAACAAGGGGTGCACCACATAACCCAACACGCTTGATCCCATTTGGCCGGACACACTTTTCTGGGTCATGCCCGGCTGCGGAAGATCAATACGTCGCAGCCCCACCTAGGCGCAACAGAGAGGTCAACACGCCGGTCTAAATCGTATGCGCGCAGGGGTCTGGGCCCATCGCCCATTGCACACCTGCACGTTGCGTACGCGGCCGGAAGCAGACCTAGCCTAGCAGGCGTTCTAGTCCAATCCGGCGCGCGCCGCTCCGTCGCTGACGTCAAGAAGAGCTTCGGCTGATACCACGACGTCGAGTGCCCATAACTGTTCCCGCGTAGTTGGTTAGTGCGTATAGACCAAATGGCCAGACTCAGATCAAATACCAAGAGCTCGTTAAGCGTGTTAAGTATCCGCGAACGCCGACCAGGGCCAGGCCCACCTCTCTCCTAGGTGGTCTCAACCTGCCCTGTCGCTCCGCCATAAAGTAACAGTCGGGGGCCGTCAGGAACCCAGGCCCACCTCTACCGGGATGGAGCCACCTGTCCTTTCAGCGCCCTCACCAGAATCACTTGCGGGTACTCAACGAGCCGACCCGACTTTAGTCACCACATGTGTCAGGTATATAAAGTATATAGTATATACCCGTGATCACCTCCCGAAGTGATCACGGCCCAGTAGTATAGCATGGCAGACGGACAAGAGTGTAGGGCCACTGATGGAACACTAGCATCCTATACTAAGCATGTAGGATTGCAGGTAAAGGTAACAACAGTAGTATCAAGGATAGGCTATGCATCAGGATAGGATTAACGGAAAGCAGTAACATGCTACACTACTCTAATGCAAGCAGTATAGAGAAGAATAGGCGATATCTGGTGATCAAGGGGGGGCCTTGCCTGGTTGTTCTGGCAAGTAGGAGGGGTCGTCTTCGATGTAGTCGAACACACGAACATCACAGCGGTCTCGGAGTCTACCGGAAAGAAGTAACGGAGGGGGAACACAATAAATAACAGAGCAATCAAATGTAACACAAAGCAAGACGCGGCGATACGTTGTGCTAGGGGTGACCTAACGTAGGGATAGGTGATACCGGCGAAAGGGGAAACATCTGGGAAAGTATCCCCGGTGTTTCGCGTTTTCGGACAGATGAACCGGAGGTGAAATGTTACAGGTTTGCTATGCTACGGATGTGTGGCGGACGAACGGGCTGCGTATTCGGAATTGTCTCGTCGTTCTGAGCAACTTTCATGTACAAAGTTTTATCATCCGAGCTACGGATTATTTTATATTAATTTATAAAGATTTAATTTATTTCTAGAATTAATAGATTAATTTAATTAGAAAAAGTAATTATGATGTCAGCGTGAGGTCAGCATGATGTCATCAGTCAACCGTCTGTTGACTGGGTCAACAGACGCGTGGGTCCCGTTCGTCATAGTCTCAGGTTAACTAAATAGTAGTTAGTTTTTATTAATTGAATAATTAGTTTTAATTATTTAGTTAAACATATTAATTAAGTTAATCAACTAAATTTTATTATTATTATTTTTATAACTCTTTTTTCTTTTCTTTTTTTTAAAAACAAGTTTCAGGGGGGCCACTGTCAGTGGCCCTAGGGCCAAACGGGGCGGTTCGGGCGCTGGTGCCCGACAGGGCGCCGGGGGGGGGGGGGGCGCTGGCGAGGCTCGAAGCGGGGCGAGGCCGGAGGCCGTGCGGGCGGCAGACGGAGGTGGCGCTCGGCTGCCGCCCAGCGGGAGCTGCGGCAGTGGCCGCCGGGAGGCTAGGCCGGAGCCGCAGGGGGAGGCGGGCGGTGACCGAAGGTGACGGCGCGCGGGACAGGGGCGGCCAGCGGTAGGAGCGGGACGCGGCCACCACAGGAGGGCAGAGAGGGAGCACGAGGCGTGCTCACGTTCGTTGTAGGGAAGAGGGCAGCGTGGCTCGATGGTGTCCGGCGAGGAGGAGGATGGGGACGAGCGACGTAGACGGGGAGGCGGCGCCGACGACGGCGGGTGGCGGGGTGGCTCTAGCGGGGGTGGTCCGGCGTCGGCGCAGGTCGTCGATTGCCCCGACCGGATCCATGCAAGAGGGGGTTGAGGAGGCGGGCGACGGCGGGGCAGCACCGGGCGGCGTCGGTGAGGTGGCGGTGGTTGGCGACGGCGGTGGTCGAGGCGGAGGCGCTTCCGGGCGGCGGCAACGTCGTCCAGCGTTTGTGGCGGGGCGATGGCGTGCGATGGCGACGAAGCGACAGCGTCGCGGGCGGCGACGTGGTGGTGGCGACGGGCGTCGGGGGCGACGGGGTCAAGCCCTCGATCTCGATCCAGATCGAGGGCGGAGTGGGCGACGTGGGGGGGGGGGGAGTGTGCGGTCTGGGTGGGGTTAGGGTTACGGGGTCCAGGGGATAAGGGGAGTGGGCGAGGCCGGTTGGGCCGGCCTGCCTAACAGCTGGGCCGACTGGCCCAGTGGGGGGGGGGGGCTTCTCTCTTTTATTTTTGTGTTTACTTTCTTTTAAAATTTTCTTTTCTGTTCATTTACTTTCCCTATAGTTTTCAATTTATTTTAGTTTCAAAAATACGAAAACAACTCCTAAATCAGTATAGCTTAATATACCACTGCCACATTTAATTATGGCACCCAAGTAAAATAGTTTAACATTTTATTAATTCTAAAAAGGCATTATCTAATTGATTAAGCCACTGTTTTAATTATTTTAGTGCCTTTAATTATTTTATAAAAATGTGGGTTCTCCACCATTATTACTAAGGATTTATTTGTAACATTTAGCACATTTTATTTTTTTATGTTTGAAAACTTTTATCGTTTGACTTTAATTCAAATTTGAATTTGAATCGGTTTCGAACTAACGCGAGATTAACAACAGTTACCGAGGTGATGTTGCATCATTAGTAGAGGGTTACTGTAGCTTAATTATCCGGGCGTCACATAAGGACGAGGTGACGATGCGCGTGGGAAATGGTTCCAAAGTCGATGTGATCGCCGTCGGCACGCTACCTCTACATCTCCCTTCGGGATTAGTTTTAGACCTAAATAATTGTTATTTGGTGCCAGCGTTGAGCATGAACATTATATCTGGATCTTGTTTGATGCGAGACGGTTATTCATTTAAATATGAGAATAATGGTTGTTCTATTTATATGAGTAATATTTTTTATGGTCATGCACCCTTGAAGAGTGGTCTATTTTTGTTGAATCTCGATAGTAGTGATACACATATTCATAATGTTGAAGCCAAAAGATGCAGAGTTGATAATGATAGTGCAACTTATTTGTGGCACTGCCGTTTGGGTCATATTGGTGTAAAGCGCATGAAGAAACTCCATACCGATGGACTTTTGGAATCACTTGGTACTTGCGAACCATGCCTTATGGGCAAGATGACTAAAACGTCATTCTCCGGAACTATGGAGCGAGCAACTGATTTGTTGGAGATCATACATACTGATGTACGTGGTCCAATGAATGTTGAAGCTCGCGGCGGGTATCGTTATTTTCTCACCTTCACAGATGATTTAAGCAGATATGGGTATATCTACTTAATGAAACATAAGTCTGAAACATTTGAAAAGTTCAAAGAATTTCAGAGTGAAGTTGAAAATCATCGTAACAAGAAAATAAAGTTTCTACGATCTGATTGTGGAGGAGAATATTTGAGTTACGAGTTTGGTCTACATTTGAAACAATGCCGAATAGTTTCGTAACTCACGCCACCTGGAACACCACAACGTAATGGTGTGTCCGAACGTCGTAATCATACTTTACTAGATATTGTGCGATCTATGATGTCTCTTACTGATTTACCGCTATCGTTTTGGGGTTATGCTTTAGAGATGGCTGCATTCACGTTAAATAGGGCACCAACAAAATCCGTTGAGACGACGCCTTATGAACTGTGGTTTGGCAAGAAACCAAAGTTGTCGTTTCTTAAAGTTTGGGGCTGCGATGCTTATGTGAAAAAGCTTCAACCTGATAAGCTCGAACCCAAATCGGAGAAATGTGTCTTCCTAGGATACCCAAAGGAAACTGTTGGGTATACCTTCTATCACAGATCCGAAGGTAAGACATTCGTTGCCAAGAATGGATCCTTTCTAGAGAAGGAGTTTCTCTCGAAAGAAGTGAGTGGGAGGAAAGTAGAACTTGATGAGGTAACTATACCTGCTCTATTACTGGAAAGTAGTTCATCACAGAAACCAGTTCCTGTGACGTCTATACCAATTAGTGAGGAAGTTAATGATGATGATGATGATGATGATGAAACTTCAGATCAAGTTGCTACTGAACCTCGTAGGTCAACCAGAGTAAGATCCGCACCAGAGTGGTACGGTAGTCCTGTTCTGGAGGTTATGTTACTAGACCATGACGAACCTACGAACTATGAAGAAGCGATGGTGAGCCCAGATTCCGCAAAATGGCTTGAGGCCATGAAATCTGAGATGGGATCCATGTATGAGAACAAAGTGTGGACTTTGGTTGACTTGCCCGATGATCGGCAAGCCATCGAGAATAAATGGATCTTCAAGAAGAAGACTGACGCTGACGGTAATGTTACTGTCTATAAAGCTCGACTTGTTGCAAAAGGCTTTTGACAAGTTCAAGGGATTGACTACGATGAGACCTTCTCACCCGTAGCGATGCTTAAGTATGTCTGAATCATGTTAGCAATTGCCGCATTTTATGATTATGAAATTTGGCAAATGGATGTCAAAACTGCATTCCTGAATGGATTTCTAGAAGAAGAGTTGTATATGATGCAACCGGAAGGTTTTGTCAATCCAAAGGGAGCTAACAAAGTGTGCAAGCTCCAGCGATCCATTTATGGACTGGTGCAAGCCTCTCGGAGTTGGAATAAACATTTTGATAGTGTGGTCAAAGCATTTGGTTTTATACAGACTTTTGGAGAAGCCTGTATTTACAAGAAAGTGAGTGGGAGCTCTGTAGCATTTCTGATATTATATGTGGATGACATATTGTTGATTGGAAATGATATAGAATTTCTGGATAGCATAAAGGGATATTTGAATAAGAGTTTTTCAATGAAGGACCTCGGTGAAGCTGCTTATATATTGGGCATCAAGATCTATAGAGATAGATCAAGACGCTTAATTGGACTTTCACAAAGCACATACCTTGACAAAGTTTTGAAGAAGTCACTAGTATGCCTCTACTTGACTAGCTCGTTGATCGAAGATGGTTGAGTTTCCTAGCCATGGACATGGGTTGTCATTTGATTAACGGGATCACATCATTAGGAGAATGATGTGATTGACTTGACCCATTCCGTTAGCTTAGCACTTGATCGTTTAGTATGTTGCTATTGCTTTCTTCATGACTTATACATGTTCCTATGACTATGAGGTTTTGCAACTCCCGTTTACCGGAGGAACACTTTGTGTGCTACCAAACGTCACAACGTAACTGGGTGATTATAAAGGTGCTCTACAGGGGTCTCCGAAGGTACTTGTTGGGTTGGCGTATTTCGAGATTAGGATTTGTCACTTCGATTGTCGGAGAGGTATCTCTGGGCCCACTCGGTAATGCACATCACTATAAGCCTTGCAAGCATTGTAACTAATGAGTTAGTTACGGGATAATGTGTTACGGAATGAGTAAAGAGACTTGCCGGTAACGATATTGAACTAGGTATTGAGATACCGACGATCGAATCTCGGGCAAGTAACATACCGATGACAAAGGGAATAAACGTATGTTGTTATGCGGTTTGACCGATAAAGATCTTCGTAGAATATGTGGGAGCCAATATGAGCATCTAGGTTCCGCTATTGGTTATTGACCGGAGACGTGTCTCGGTCATGTCTACATAGTTCTCAAACCCGTAGGGTCCGCACGCTTAAAGTTCGATGACGATTGTATTATGAGTTTTGTGTTTTGATGTACCGAAGGTAGTTCGGAGTCTCGGATGTGATCGTGGATATGACGAGGAGTCTTGAAATGGTCGAGACGTTAAGATTGATATATTGGAATATATTCGGACATCGGATGAGTTCCGGGGGTTATCGGATAAAAACCGGAGAACCGTGAGGTTACCGGAACCTCCCGGGGGGTTATTGGGCCTCATGGGCCAAAGTGGTGGAACAGGAGAGGCGGCCAGCTAGGGGTGCGCGGCCCCCCTTATCCCCAACCTAATTGGACTAGGGGGTCGGCCCCCCTTTCCTTCTTCTTCTTCTCCCCTTCCTTCCCCTCTCCTACTTGGACTAGGAAAGAGGAGGGAATCCTACTTGGAGTAGGATTGCCCCCTTGGGCGCGCCTCCTCCCCTTGGCCGGCCCTCTCCTCCTCCCCCCTTTATATACGAAGGAGGGGGCACCCCTAGACACAACAATTGATCTCTTGATCTCTTAGCCGTACGCGGTGCCTCCCTCCACCATAATCCACCTCGATCATATCGTAGCGGTGCTTAGGAGAAGCCCTGCGTCGGTAGAAACATCATCATCGTCACCACGCCGTCGTGCTGACGGAACTCTCCCTCAAAGCTCGGCTGGAGCGGAGTTCGAGGGACGTCATCGAGTTGAACGTGTGCTGAACTCGGAGGTGCCGTACGTTCGGTACTTGGATCGGTCGGATCATGAAGACGTACGACTACATCAACCGTGTTGTGCTAACGCTTCCGCTTTCGGTCTACGAGGGTACGTGGACACACTCTCCCCTCTTGTTGCTATGCATCACCATGATCCTGTGTGTGCGTAGGATTTTTTTTGAAAGTACTACGTTCCCCAACAAATGGCAAGGGAAGCGTGTTGAATTTGGTGAGGAAGAGAGTATTTCCTGCAAAAAAGAGCATCATTTGTTGGTTTCCAGAGACACCACATGAAGGTAAAAATGTTTTCAACAGTTGCATGTGGATGATTCATAGTTAAAAGAGCATGAATGATGTCAGGAATAGAAGAATGCCGCTGAACCAGAGAATAAGTCCTAATAGACCAGGGGGATGCAAACCAGGCAGCTCTAGAAAACGGACAAAGAAAGAAGAGATGAAGATCATCTTCATCAAGGCTGCACCTGGAGCAATGAGAGCTAATCTGAACAGAAAACTTACCTGCCCTGACTCCAGTTGGAAGAGCTCTCCTAAGAAATCGCCAAGCAAAAGTTTGGACCCTAGGGGCCATACGCTTTTGTTTCCAAACCTGGTGCTGGATATCATTTATTATTGAGTTTACCTGTGTTGGGGCATTGGCATGGTTAGAATGGATCTGTTGGAGGCATAGTTTGTACATGCTTTTGGAGCTACATTTCACTGATGGAGACAAGTCCCAACAGAGAGAGTCCCTGCAGTCGTCATAAACAATAGATGTATCAAGAATAGTTGTAGCAACTGGTTGCTCAAAGAGATCGTTAATTAGCTGCACATTCCAGTGTTTTTGTCCAGAAAGCCAAAGATCAGAGATCTTAGCAGGGTAAATGTAGTTGTTATTCTGGATTATGAGATGGTCATAAATGCCTTCCCAAGAAGCACACCAAGGAGAACTCCAAATAGAACTATTTCCCTGTGAAATCTGAACAAAAGCATGAGATTTAAGCAGAGGCATCACTTTAAGAATAGAGGACCAGAAAGCAGATTTTGGGGTGTTAGCAGAGGCTCTCCAAATAGAAGAATCGGGAAAAATATTTCGCCTGAAGAATTTTGTAGAGGTGTCCTTCAGGATTTTCAGCAAGCCTCCAAGCCGAAGCAAGAAGAAGACCTTTATTCATAGCAAGCATGTTCTTAATACCAAGGCCTCCCTTCTTCTTAGGAGTACAAAGATCCTTCCAAGCCCTAAGGTACATAGCTCTAGCATCCGACTCCTCTCTAATTCCAACCCACCAGAAGTTCCTGATAATGGCAGCGAGCTTTGCAAGGAATTTTTTAGTGAAAAGGATGTTGGACATGTAATAGACAGGGTTGTAGGATAATACAGAATTAATAAGCTCGAGTCTCGCAGCATGGGACAACTTATTCGCTTTGTAGGTGGGAAGCTTATTTTTGAACTTGTCATAGACAAGGTTGTAAGCAGAAGCACGGTCCTTAGCTGGGAGGATTAACGGGTGCCCAAGATGCGTAGATCTACTATCAATGAGAGGAACAGGGAAGATATGAGTGATTTGTTGAGCTAAAGGCTGGGACACACTAGCACTAAAGAGAATAGAAGATTTATCCCAATTCGGAATTTGACCAGATTGGTAGCAGAAATGGTTGATGAGATTGGCCATCTGATTTGCTTCCCGCATTGTAGCATTTCCACATACCAACAAATCATCGGCAAAAAGCATGGAGTGAACCGCAGGACAATTTGGACCAAGAGAGATACCAGACAAGCAATTATCAACCATAGCATCTTGGAGGCTTAAAGAGAGTTCATTAATTGCAAGGACAAAAAGATAAGGCGATAAAGGACATCCTTGCCTTATACCTCTGTTACTACAAAAATTGGCAAAAGGTTGACCATTGATAATGACCAAAAATCTAGGAGAAGAGATGCAAGCGTAAACCAAATTTATAAAATGAGCATGCAACCCTTTGCGTGAAAGAGCGGAAATGATGAAGTTCCATTCAAGACGATCAAAATCCTTAGCCAAGTCAATTTTAAGCAAGAAAGCTTGTTGTTTCCAGGATTTAAGGGCAAAGGAGTGAGTGATTTCTTGAGCCAAAATGATGTTATTGGATATGTGCCTACCCTCGATGAAGGCTTGTTAAGAAGGATCAATATAGTCAGGAAGGTGAGGCTTGAGTCTATTAGGCAAAGTTTTGGAAATGATCTTGTAAATGACATTACAAAGGCTAATTGGTCGATAATCGGAAGGGATTTGAGAAACCAATTTCTTAGGAATAAGAACAATATAAGTATCGCTAATATGTAAAGGCATAATACCTGTTTGGTAAAAGTTTCTCACCATAGCAGTAACATCGTCACCAATCCAGCTCCAAGTGGCAATGTAGAATTCGACATTGAAACCATCAGGCCTAGGAGATGCATTTAGCTTCATGTCCTTAAGAGTGCTGAAAATTTCCTCCTTGTCTAGAATGCTGTAGGTGTAGTCCTGACAGTCAAGGGAAAGACTGGAAGCAAGAAAAGGCCTGCCTACATTCACATTAGGAGAAAGAAATATATATCGGAAATAGTTAACAAACGTATTTGCAATGGCCCGAGGTTTGAAATGGATATGATCATTCTCATCATTTATGGAAATAATAGTATTCCTTTTCCTTCTTTTAAGGACCGCATGGTGAAAGAATTTTGTATTCCTATCCCCTTGGGTGGCAAACTTTTTCTTAGCTCTTTGTCTATAGAAATCAGTAAGCTTTGACAGATTTTGTTCATACCTAACAGTGAGAGATGATTCCAGTTGATGGTCCTGCATGTGAAGCGGCAGTATTTGAATGTTGTTGATCTGATCTTCTAAGTTGGCAAGCTCCTGGTGAATAGGTTTCTTCTTTTTGCACCAAACTTTTAATGCACCTGCAAGATTGTTAGTACGAGCAGAGAAATTTCTGTTGGTAGCAGAGATCCAAGCATTTCTGGCAAAGGACTGAAAATCCCCCTCTTTCAGCCACCAATTATCAAACTTGAAGCTTTTTTTCGGTTTTTTGTGCTGACCTTCAGTGGTGATAAGGATGGGTGCATGATCACTAAGAATAATAGGAAGATTAAGAACTTTAGTGAGCGGGTACTCAGCACACCGATTAGGATTAACCAAACCTCTATCAAGCCTTTCATAAGTAGGTTTAGAAAAAAATCTCCTGTTAGTCCAAGTATAAGTAGGCCCCGAAAATCCCAAATCAAAAAAACCACAGTTCTTGACCAAAGCACGAAAAGCATACAAACGACGGTAATTCACATTAGCATTATTTTTATCCATATCATACAAGAGCTCATTAAGGTCCCCCATACATAACATAGGTTTTCCAGGATTATCATACACAAAATTTGGAATCTGATCCCAAATCGCATCAGTTTGTCTATGATAAGGATCACCATAGATGCAAACTAGACCAAAATTCCTACCCGTTGCCACATGAACTACATCCGCTAAGATAACATAGAAGGAAGTTGTATGCACATGAACTTGAAGGTCGTCATTCCACATCAACCATAGGCTGCATGAGGAGCCCCTGGAAGGAACTACAATACTATCACACATGTCAAAACGATTAATAAGATCTTGAGATTTAACTTTGGAGGATCTGATTTCAGAAAAAAGTTACCTGGGCTTTAGTGGAATCAATGAGCTTGGCGAGGTATGTCATCCTTTCATTGCCGAGGCCTCGCCCCATCCCTCGGCAATTCCAGGCGACGAGTCTCATGGCAATCGAGGCGCGTTAGGGCCATGCGCCGCTGCCCAATCATAGTCCATAGACTCACCAACTTGACCTTCAGCAATGTCCATCATGGTACTGCCTGTGCGGACATATCCAGGTTGGTCTTGATGTTGATCTGTGGATGGAGCCGGAACGATGGACAATGCTGTCATCACCTATCTTGACATGTGCAGGAGAAGAGAACACTCCCATACTGGAATCAATTGTGCCCGTACTGAGAGATGGCAAAGGCGAACAAAGCTTCAAGGTATCACAAGGTCATCCATTACTGTCTCCATGTCCCGAAGATGAGCCCCGACACAAGACAACTCCAGGTGCCACCTTATCGACACTATGTTGACTAGGCACCATGGAATTACAAGTCCAGACTCGTCGATGCCCTTGATAGTTGGCTTGAAAACCTGAACACCCACCTGCTGGAGGAATATCCAGCGGCTTCCTCTAGTTTTAGGCCTGCAACCCAGAATTGAAGCAGAGTGCCTTGCACTAGAACTGGCTGCTTGAGCAGCAGGGCCATTTGATACAGGAAAAGGGGCAACTGCTAGTCCTTCATGGCTTGGACGATCACCTAAAACTGGACCATCACAGTGAAGTAACTTAGGGTCCTAGTAAAAAACTCTAGCCCGCTCAAATCTCTAATTGGGAAAACAGGGGTGGAGGATGACCCCCATCTTTAATTTCTCCCATAGGATAAAAGCGCTTCTTTGTTGGAGGTGGATGCTGACCAAGGATGGAGGAGCTTTGGCGCTTTGAAGTATTGCTCAAGTGAGAAGTAGCATTTAAATCAGTGTGAATTGGATTGGATTGGTTGGCTAGTACTTTGGGAGTGTAAGGAATAATATCCAAGGACTGGGAGAAACAACCCTTTTGACTTCCATCAACTGTATTATTCTGAGACAATTTAGCATGTAGTTTTGTCCTGCATCAGCATGTAGTACAAATTGACTACTCCCATCTGTAATGTTTTGGGTGTTTTCTACAGCCACAGATTGGATGGTACCAAGCTGGTGATCTTGCATTTTCCCCACAAGTACAGTGCTTTGACTCTGACCTCCCTCATTAATGTTGGTATCTAGGCGCCCACTTTCATTGCCTACTTGGTGCTGCTGTTCCATATCCGAATGCTTATTGTGTGAATTCAAACCTTTGTGAAGATATTTTCTAACCAATTGATCTTTATCTTTTCCCATACTGAAAACTGTAGGACAGTCAACAGGAGGTAAGCTTTTCCCTTTTTCATCATCTGCAAATAAACACTGAAATTTTGAGAGTTGTGGATTCTGTAATGTACTAAACTCATGATTGGAAGAGCTTCCATTTGCAGAATCAAACTATGGGATGAGCTCCAGGTCAGTAATCCACCCTCCAAATCTTTGCGACGAAACTTCCCCTTGTAAGACTCCTCTTCTGTGTCTGCTCAAGATGATCTGATTCCTAAGAGGACAACCCTGAACATTGTGGAACATAATTCCACAGAAAGAGCAAATCCTTCCAATTTTTTCGTAATACAAATAGGCTAAACCAGATGATTCATTTGGAAAATTTACCATAATTCTATCTTTAATCGGAACATTGATGTCTAACTTGGTAGTCCCCCACATATATTCTGCTCTAGTAAATAGCATGCCTTGATGCAATGGATGAAATTCAGACGGCTCTCCTACTTGTTGTAAAATACTCTTCAGTAATTGAACTGATCTGAATCTTGTTGGGACCCCATAAATTCTGATAGTCACATATATGGTGTTGAAACAATAATCTTTCTTTTCTTTTGCCTCATCCCCAGGATCAAGCCACTAGGCTGTCTTGTAATAACAAACATCATAGCATCGAAAGTTCTGAAATGCGCCATGAACATCATCTTAGATACCTGAGAAATTCCATGATAATTACCACTCTAAGCTCTGGACATAGCCTCCTGCAAGGTCTGCAAATTGAGAACTCTAGCTGGTGCCGTCCCAGTTGCAGCAAGGATTATGAGCAGTTGTACTTCACATTTGCACCTGGTTCCATCGGTTCTTGGACTGCTTGAACAGACACAACTTGTGGATCTTGCAAGTTGAGAGCCTGCATGTCCGGAGAAATTTTTGCCTCCAAAGGAGCTTGAACAACAGAAGCTGAAGCTCTGCAGAATCCACCAGGATCGATCCGAGAGGGAGGAGGGATCTCCGATTGTGGATCCATCAGATCTGTTCCGGAAAGGGGGAGAAAAAGACTTGAAAAAATGGAAGCTGGTGGATCTTAGGATTACTGGTTAAGGAAGAGACGAAGGAGCGGAGCAGAGGTGAATCCGACGGGGGAAAAGATTGGATTGAAACAAAAAAGAAAGGAAAAGGAATGAAGGGATGAGAGAGGTCTAGAGAAAGGAGAAGTCTAGAACGGCATAGAGCCAGTCGCCTAAGAGGCAAGTCCGGTTTGGTTTGGTTCGTTCCTAGTTTCTGAAAAAGCAACCGAAGAGCATGTTTTCAAGCATGACAAAAATTAGTTCGCGGGCCATTGAGCAACGCGAAATAAGCAGAGAAGTGGAGGTAGGGACCTCTATCAGAATTTAATGACGATGCCACGGATTTAATCCAATTTGAAACTGGTGATTGTTTTGTCAAAATTCTTGTTTTTTATAAGGTTGCGAGTTTCAACTACAACTTGGTTACTCTCAATGGCGATGCTCAAATTGATGGGAAATTTGCTTTTCTGCTAGAACTTTCTAGATTTTACTTGCCATGTCTGGTGGGTATAGATTTTAGCATAATTAGAAAGAGTTGTGAGAAAAATAAACCCAATGGCACTGCTCATTGGATTTTTGTTTTGAATGCAATTATTGAACATATTGGGTACAGATAAACATTCATTAATGACAATTTTTTTACTTTGGCCAGCAATTGATGACTCCGAGTATGCAAAATTTAGGTCTCTTTCAATGCATTGGTGCTAAGGTGGGATGCTAAATGCATTAGAGCATGGTTAATAGTATAGCCAACAACCGGCTATATGAAGTTGTCATGTCACGTATGCTCAACCTAATAGCCAACATCTATAGTAGCTAGTTGCTAAGAAGTACTACTTTATTAATGCATGGCCCACCGTACACTCTCACAATGTTTTTTGGAGTCCGTGTTGCAGGCGGCTGTTAATCTATAGCCCGCTTCCCTTCTCTCTCATCCAACTTAGCACAAATATAATTGTTTAGTTCTTATAGCCTGCTAACTGTACCTTAATATACTTGCTCTTAAAAAGTTTAGCAACTACTCTCCCCAATGCATTGGTGCTTAGTTTTTGCACCTAAGCATCCCTCATTTAATGTTTTAACACCAAAGTACCTCCATGCATTGGTTGGTAGTCATTTTATATAGGTCCATGCGCTTAGCATCGTTTCTTCCTAGGATCATGATAATGCTCTCTCTCCTTAATATGTCTCTAACGTATCTATAATTTATGAAGTATTCATGCCATGTTTACAACAATTTATATGGTTTTGGTATGCTTTGAATAGAACTAACCAGGACTGGCGCTGTTTTTAGCAGATCTACCATGACGTTGTTTTTTGTGCAGAAATAAAATTTCTCAGATTGGCTAAAACTTTTTGGTGTTTTTGGGAACAAAAGAGACCCCTAAGCTTCGTGGGAGGGCCAGAAGACCCCCAAGCACACGACAAGATCGCTAGGTGCGCCCTCCCCCCAGGGAGGGGCGACCGAGCTGATCGCTGCCTCGTGGACCCCCTTGACATGAGACCGACGCCAAAAATTCCTGTAACACCCAAAACCCTAGAAAGAATCCTAGATGAGAAGTTCCGCCGCCGCAACCCTCTGTATCCATGAAAACTCAACCGGGACCCGGTTCCGGTACCCTGCCGGAGGGGAAATCATCATCGGAGGCCATCTTCATCATCCCGGCGGCCACCGTGATGAGTAGGGAGTAGTTCACCCTCGGGGTTGAGGGTATGTACTAGTAGCTATGTGTTTGATCTCTCGCTCTCGTGTTCTTGATTTGGCATGATCTTGATGTACCGCGAGCTTTGTTAATATATTTGGATCTTATCGTGTTCTTCCCTCTCTACCTTCTTGTGATGAATTGAATCTTTTCCTTTGAGGTTTTGTTATGTCGGATTGAATCTTTTGGATGTGAGAGCACTTGATGTATGTCTTGCGACGGGATATCCGTGGTGACAATGGGATGTTATATTGATTCACTTGATGTATGTTTCGGTTATCAACTTGCGGATTCTGGTGCTGACATTGGGGTAATCTATGCATAGGGGTTGATACGCGTTTTCATATTCCTTTCTCCGATAGAAATCTTGGGGTACTCTTTGAAGTTATTTGTGTTGGATTGAATATTATGAATCTGAAGCTGTTTGATGCATATCGTATAATCAACTCACGGTTACCTGTGGTGACATTGGAGTATCTAGGTGACATTAGAGTTGGTTGATGTGTATCGTATGGTGTTATTTTAGTACGAACTCTAGGACTGTTTGTGACACTTATAGGAATAGCTCAATGGGTTGATCGGAAAGAATAACTTTGAGGTGGTTTCGTACCCTACAAATAATTTCATCTTATGTTCTCCGCGCTAGGAACTTTGGAGTGATGCTTTGTGGCACGTTGAGGGATTGTTATATGATCCAATTATGTTATCATTGTTGAGAGATTTTGCACTAGTGAAAGTATGAACCTAGGCCTTGTTTTCAAGCATTGCAATGCCGTTTTTGCTCAGTTTTGTTACTTGCTACCTTCTATTTTTATATTTTTTGATTACAAAAACTATATCTCCTATCCATATTACACTTGTATCACCATCTCTTCGTCGAACTAGTGCACCTATACAATTTACCATTGTATTGAGTGTCTTGGGGACACAAGAGACTCTTTGTTATTTGGTTGTAGGGTTGTTTGAGAGAGACCATCTTCATCCTACACCTCCCACAGATTGATAAACCTTAGGTCATCCACTTGAGGGAAAATTTCTACTGTCCTACAAAACTCTGCGTTTTGAGGCCCAACATGAGTCTACAAGAATAGTTGTGTAGTAGACATCAAACTATTTTCTGGCGCCGTTGTCGGGGAGGTGAGTGCTTGAAGGTATATCTTTAGATCTTGCAATTGAATATTTTAGTTTCTTGTTTTATCACTAGTTTGGTTTATAAAAGAAAACTACAAAAAAATGTAATTGAGGTTGCCTCATATTATTCATATTTATAATGTCTTTCGTGAAAATGATGGATTGGAAAATTGTGCTCAATCGATAGAAGAAGTTCAATAAAATGTTTGGCATAAAATCCATGAATGATAATTATGATTGCAATGTTGCTAGTATGAAATCTTTGAATATCCATGATGCTAGTGATATGCAAAGACATAAGCTTGGGGATGCTATGTTTGATGAAGATGATATTTTTATTCTTCCAAGTTTTGATGTGCAAATTTGTTATGATGATTGCATGCCTCCTATTTATGATGATTGCAAAATTTATGAAAGTGGGTTTGGAAGAGTGTCAACTTTATATAATAATTATCCCGCTATGTTGGAGGGTGTCAAATCTTATTATAATGATAAAGGTGGATTTGGAGAGTTCATGACTTTATTTAGTAATGATTCCACTTTCTTGGAAGAGGTTTCAATTGACTATGATAAGACTAAGTTGCTACTTATGATGATTATTGTGATGATACTTATGTTATAAAAAGTAGTGATGATTATATTTATAAAACTTGTCATAATAATGATTACCCTCTTACTGAACGTTACTCTTTTAATGTGGAAACAATTAATAGTATTGCAATTCATGAGAAGAAATTTGCTATGTTGAGAGTCACAAATTTTCTATGCTTGTGGATGATGAAAAGAATTCTGTATGTGATAGTTATATTGTTGAATTCATTCATGATGCTACTGAAAATTATTATGAGAGAGGAACATATGTTTGTAGGTATTGCAATAATATCAAGTTTCCTCTCTATGTGTTGGAAGTTTTGAAGTCATGCTTGTTTTGCCTTCCTATGCTAGTTGATTCTTGTTAGAATAAATTGGTTGCTCACAAAATCCCTATTCATAGGAAGTGGGTTAGACTTAAATGTGCTACTCATATGCTTCATGATGCTCTCATTATGTTTCAATTCTTATCTTTTATGTAAGCATCATTGAAATCATCATGTCTAGCTAAAAAGACATTAAAGAAAAGGGCTTGTTTTACCGCTACTGTTTTTGTGTGTTCACATGATTAGGCTACTGTAGTAATCATGTTTATAGATTATGTTTCAATAAAGTGCCAAGTAAAGCCTTTAGGATAGTGTGGATGATAGTTGACTTGATTCTGTGAAAAAACAGAAACTTTTGCGCCCAGTTCTTTAATTTTGTAAATTCACAGAAACGTCTTTTTGCTCTGATTTTTTTACACATGATTGATATACAAGTTTCGTACGTTTTCCTAAGTTTTCAGAATTTTTAGAGTTGCAGAAGTATGGTCATTGTCCATATCATTACAGACTATTCTGTTTTTAACAGGTTCTGTTTTCAATGCATAGTTATCTTGTTTTAGTGTTTCCATAGATTATATTAAATGATATAAATTGTGTAAATGATAAGGTACAGTAGGAATTATGTGGAAACAATTATGAATCTTTTCTTTGACAGTACCCAAGTGAATGATTTGCTCATTATCATACTAACCTATCTCACGAAGTTCCGTTAAGTTTTATGTGATTGAAGTTTTCAAGTTTTGGGTGAGATATCGATATGAGGAGAATAAGGAGTGGCAAGACCCTAAGCTTGGGGATTCCCAATGCACCCCAAGGTAACATTCAAGGAAGACCCAAGCAACTAAGATTGGGGATAACCCGGAAGGCATCCCCTCTTTCGTCTTCAGTATTATCGGTAACCTCACTTGGAGCTATATTTTTATTCATCATATGATATGTGTTTTGCTTGGAGCGTCATTTTATTTTATTAGGGTTTGCTTTCTGTCATTTAGAATAAGTTTGTGTATCTTTTCTTTCAATAAAAATGTCAAGTATAGCCTTCACCATGCATAGTTTGCAAGTGTATGAGTTGTTGTTTCAAAACAGAAAGTTGCACACTATTGCATAAATTCTCCAGAAAATTCAGAATGTGATAAAATGTTGAAATTTGACTAAATGAGTTATGATAAATTTTCTACATCGTGGTAAATTTTCAGAATTGTTTGAGTTAAATAAGTATGGATCTTCCTTAATCATTTATAGACGGTTCTGTTTAGACAGATTGCTGTTATGATTCCATTGTTTGCATATTTGCTTGTTTAATGACTCTATTTGAGGATATGAGTATTAAATATGCTAAGGCATTTAGTATGCAATGTCAAATTATAATTGTAGTGATTTTCTACAGTAGAGAATTGATAAGGTTTTGCATTGATTTCTACTAACTTATCTCACGAGTTCTTGTTGAGTTTTGTGTGGATGAAGTTTTTAAGAATTAGGGAAACTGTGATATGAGAGGAATTAAGGAGACACAAGAGATCAAGCTTGGGGATGCCCAAGTCATGCCTAGTTAATATTTCAATAATTCTCAAGCATCTAAGCTTGGGGATGCCCCGATTGGCATCCCGCCTTTCTTCTTCAACAATGACCAGTTAGTTTTGGTTGAGCCTAAGTTTTTGCTTCTTCACATGGTATGTGCTATCATTGGAATGTCATTTTATTTTGTTTTGCTTGTTGTTTGAATAAAATACTTAATATCTAAGTTTTTTATGAATGAAAGTCTTGACATAGCTACTTAATTATTTAACTACTCATTGATCTTTACTTATATCTTTTTGGAGTAGTTTGTCATTTACTCATGTGCTTTACTTATATCCTAAAAGTGAATTGTTGAATGAATTGAATATCATAAGTCTCAATTTATATATATTTCATATGCTTATCCCATGGGGAGTAATGACTTCACATATAAGAAGTATAGGTGGTAAAATTTATTGAAAGTTAGCAAACACAACATTGGTCACTTGAACATTTCATGAAAGAATATTGAAGGAAGAGAGATTCCACATATCTATACCTACTAATAAAGCAAGGTGCATTTCTCCAAAAAATTCATCCGTTCACCGTCGAAAATATTTTTTTTCTATCCGAGGTGGTATTAAATTTATGTGCGTCTATCTGATAGAAAAGAAAAAAGGTTTGTCCACAGTTTCGTTATTGGGCCTCATGCGCTCCGGCCCAACGAAGCCAACCCACTTATTATTGCCCACACAGTTGGGAAGACCTTATTTCTGGGAGCCCCTATAGGGCGCCTTCAGCGCCGCTGAACTCAATCGGCGCCCACTGCAGCTCCCTCGTGGGCCGGCCCAGTCTCACGTAGCGCCAGCGTAAAAAACAGTAAACTGAAAAAAGTTTCTACAGCGAGGAATCGAACTCGCGTTGTTGAACTGCGGCACGCTCAGTCTAACCACTTGAGCTACAAGGTACTTCTGATAGGAAATACCGCGAAAGCATTAAGAAACAACTGAACCAGCGCTGTTCCTAATAAACAAGAGCTAACAAACAATGGCGAACTATCCCCTCAATCTGGTGCCGTTCCTCCCGCCGGGCTGGGCGGTCAAACCTGGACCGGCCAACAGGGTGGTCCGCAGCGGCATGGTCGTTAGCCCCATCCCGCCACTCAACCATGACTTCCTCGCCATCGCCGAGGCCAGCCACTCCGTCCCTCTTCATCGCTGAGCAGAGATCCGCGAAATCATTGAGGGTATGCTACATGAATCCCAACTGTTTACCACAGAGGCAAGTGATCACCCCTTTGGCATTGGAATCTTTGGTTTTGTGGATGCTTTCACTAGAGATACTGCGGTCGCGACTCCTTTAGAGCTTGAAGAAGAGGATTTGCTTATTACTTTTGTGCCGCACAATGCCGCGCTCAATAGGCGCTCCACCACCTTTGGTCCGCAGCTTTGGCTACTGTACTTCGGCTTCCCCTATGATTATCAGACTGAATTCTATATCAATAAGTCAGTAGGGGGCTTTGGTGGTCTGATCTCTTGGTACAACCCTAGGCAGGATAGAAGATATGTGATGGTGCAAGTGCAAGTGATTCATATGAGATTGATCCCCAAGAGCTTTGTTGTTCGCCAATTGGGTGGCGCCTGTGACTGCTGGACTGTTCAAGTTACTATCCTCCGCAGCAGTGACTGGAATGCGATGCTACCTGAGGTACCGCCTGCTGGTGAAGAACCGCCGCCGCCTGATGGTGAGTTGCACCCCTTGTTTGGGCCTGACATGACGGCGGAACAGTTGTATCAACAACAAGTTCATAATTGGTTTGCTCAGAATGGGGCTCCTCCTCCTTTGGCTCCTGCAGAACTTCAGGCCCCTGAGGATGACGAAGTTCAGATTGATGTTGCTTGGGGGGAATGTCCCGCTCCTGCGCCGCAGTTGCCACCATATCTGATGAACTTTCAGGCATGGCTCTCTGCTCAAGGTTTATCGGTTCAGCATGGAATCGTTCCGGAGAATAATGTTGTTGACAGTGCTTTTCAAGCATGGAATGATTCCATCACTGCTTCTGACAGCTCTAGTTCTAGTCATGATGACATGATTCTCGCCATCTCTGATCGCAATCCCCCAATTCCTGAAGCCCCTGAGCCTGTGACAGTAATGGTGACAGTTCATAATGCAGGTCTGAACTTTAGTCTGTCAGCCCAAGGAAATGAGGTAATGAACTTCTTGCTTGCTGCTCCTGCCCCTCGCAGGCAACTTAATGCTTTCCTCCTGGCTGCCATCCGTCCCATTCTGGCCACCTTTGGACCCTGGAGCGAAGGATATGGCATCAGAAATGATAACTCACAGGTTGCTGTTCAGATCTCGCTGGTTGGCGATGACATTCATCTCAGACATGCACAGAACATTGCTCCCCAATTAATCAACCACTCCAATGTGGTGATTGAAGAGATTCCTGAAGATTCTATGCTCCCTGCTCCTCTTGCTTCCTCTGACATCATTGCAGCTACTTTTGAAGGAACTGAGATTGTTTCTGTTGTCAACCCAGACTCTTCCATATCATCACCTGGCCCGACTATTTGCAGAACCCACTCACCGCCTACTGTCACTACTGCTTCAGTGAACCGCTCGCCACCCTCCTTACTGAATGTCCTTGAACCTATTCACATGAGCTCTGAATTTTCTGAAGATACTAATGCCTCAGTGAACACCTCGTCAGAGAACGCATCTTCAGAGAACAATTCTTCAGATAGCATCTCTTCAGAGAACACTCTGACCAACCTGGACCTGGCTCGCAAGGAAAGGAAGAAGAAGCCACTGGAGGTCGATCCATCTACTCTGCACCGCATCACTCGTACGAACAAGTATGATGGTTTCAAAGCTCCCTCCATGGCAGAGACACGTGTGTCCAAGAGAAAGGTGAAGGCTTGACAGGTCCCAGCGGCCCAAAATGTCATCAACACAACCTCGGCTAATCAGGGCGATGTACCTCCACCAACTCCCGTCTCCGTGCTCCAGGTTGTGGGCACGGCTCGCTGTGGCATTCCACCGGAGGAGCTCTCTACTGACAAGCTTATGGCTGATCAGGAGGGCGCTTCATCTTCTTCCACCTGAAGCTCTTCGTCATGCCGCCCAAGCAGCAGTGGAACGTGCTCGTTTGGAACGTGCGCGGAATAAATTCAGACAAAAAACTGCTCGCTCTTCGAAATGCTATCGAGACTAGTGGGTGCAATGTGATTTGCTTGCAAGAGACGAAACGTGTGCATTTTGATATTGCTTTTATTAAAACCTTCTGTCCTAAGAGATTTGATAAATTCTGTTATGTGCCCTCTAGGTGCCTCTGGTGGTCTTATTACCATTTGGGTTGGTTCTGCTTTTGATGGTGTTGTATGCTTCTCTGATTTCTTTGCCTTGGGCCTAGTCCTCACGTCCAAAACTTATGGTAATACTTGGCACTTATATAATATCTATGGGCCCTGCCAAAGAGATGATCACCTGACCTTCACAACCTGGCTTTATGATCTCGTGATCCATGACTCTGAAGATTGGTTACTTGTGGGGGATTACAACTTCATTAGATCATCTGAAAACTGAAACAAACCAGGAGCAAATATGAATGATATTCTCCTATTCAATGACATCATTCGAGCACAGGCCCTAATTGAGTTACCATTGAAAGGTCGATCATACACATGGAGCAATATGCAGGATGATCCACTCCTTGAACAACTTGACTGGTTTCTATCCTCCAGCCATTGGACACACTCTTTTCCTAATACTCTTGTCAACGCTCTAGGAAAACCCACTTCTGACCACTCCCCCTGTGTTGTTCACATAGAAACCACTATACCTAAGAGCAGGATTTTCAGATTTGAATTTTTTTGGATCAACCACTCCAACTTTCTTCAAGCAGTTGCATCTTCCTGGGAGAAACCTATCCATGCAAAAAATGCAGCTGCCACTATCTGCAGAAAACTGAAGAATCTCCGCTATACCCTTAAGTCTTGGAGCAAAGGAATCTCTAAGATGTCCATCCTTATTCAAAATTGCAATCAGACTTTGCAGGAGCTTGATGTACTTGAGGATAAGCGGCCTCTCTCCCGACCAGAGTCCAACTTCAGACACATTGTCAAAGGGCACCTTCTCTAATTGTTGCAGTTTCAGAATCAATACTGGCGAAAAAGATGCACCATCAGGTACATTAAGTTTGGCTCTGAAAATACCAAACTCTTTCATGCTCTTGCCACTGAAAGATACCGCAAGAACTCCATTGCCACTCTCAAACTTACTGATGGAACGATAATTAGTGATCATCACGCCAAAGAAGAAGCCTTGTTTCAGGAATACAAACACAGATTGGGTGAGGCAAAGTCCTCTCAAATGAAATTTGATCTCTCCCTCATCATCAAAAGAGTGGAAGGATTGGAAGTATTGTTATCCCCATTCACACATTCAGTGATTGATGAGGTGGTCCGAACCATGCCTAATGACAGAGCACCTGGCCCTGATGGATTCAATGGGCAGTTCTTAAAATCTTGCTGGCATATCATTAAGCATGATTTCTACAAGCTATGTGATGAGTTCTACAACGACAACTTGGACCTGACTAGCATCAATTCGGGATATATCACTCTCATTCCAAAAAATAATTCTCCTGAGACAGTGGCTGACTTCCGACCTGCTTAACTGCTGTCTAAAACTCATAACAAAAATTTTGGCGAACAGACTACAGAAACTCATACTGAAAATTATCCACAGAAATCAATATGGCTTCATTCGTACCCGAACTATCCAAGATTTCCTCGCTTGGGCGTTTGAATATATCTATCAATGTAAACAGTCCAATGCACCGATCATTCTGCTTAAACTTGATTTTGCGAAGGCATTTGACACAGTTGATCATTCAGCCATGCTCGACATCATGCAACATATGGGTTTTGATGACAGATGGCTTGGCTGGGTCCAGAGCATTTTTTATTCTGGCACTTCTTCTGTCCTGCTCAATGGCGTCCCGGGGCGTCAGTTTGCTTGACGCACAGGTGTCAGGAAAGTTGATCCCTTCTCCCCATTGATTTTTGTGCTCGCGGCCAATCTTTTGCAAGCGGCAGTCAATGGTGCATATCAACAGCACAAAATCCAACTACCCATCCCGGCCAGAGGCTCCAATGATTATCCTGTTATTCAATATGCCGACGATACCATACTCTTGATGCCTACATGCCCCCAACAGGTTAAGAACATGAAACTTCTCCTTTCTGACTATGCCGAATCCATTGGCCTCAAGCTTAACTTCAACAAATCTCTGTTGATTCCCATTAATGTGGAAGAGAACATGGCATCCTATCTTGCTCAGCTATGGCAGTGCTCCATTGGCACTATGCCTTTCACGTACTTAGGATTGCCGATGGGTACTACAAAACCATCCATGACTGATTTGATGCCTCTAGTTGAACGCACTGAACGCAAATTATCGTCCACCCTTTATATGCTGGATCAAGGAAGCAAGTTGACTCTTCTCAACTCACTGATCACATCCATGATGATTTACCCCATGTGCACGCTCAAATTTCCGCCTAAGCTAATTGAACACCTTGACAAGATCCGTCGAAGATGCTTATGGCGAAAACAAATGGACCATGGGGAGACAGTCAACTCTCTGGCTGCTTGGGACTTGGTATGTAGACCTAAAAACCATGGAGGCCTTGGTATCCTAAACATCAAGACCCAAAATTGTGCTCTCCTGCTGAAATTCCTTCACAGCTTTTACAACACGAAAGATGTCCCTTGGGTCAACCTGGTATGGGCCACATACTATGAAAATAAGGTGCCTCATGCCACTGAAACATGTGGCTCCTTTTGGTGGTGGGACATAATGAACCTATGTGATATCTACCGTGGGATTTCTTCGGTGCATATCGGAGACGGTACAACCGCTCTGTTTTGGAAAGACCTTTGGAAGGAACACATAATTCAAGAATCGTTCCCTGGAGCCTTCTCCTTCACTAAATTGGAGGATGCATCAGTGGCTAGTTTTCTGGCGATAAGCAACGTTCACACTGGCTTTCATCTTCCTCTTTCTGACCAAGCCCGCGAAGAACTTCTGCAACTCCAGGAATATAGTGCCGACGCGGTGCCAGATGCGGCTACAGGGATGTTTGGAGCTACCCCTGGGGACCACATTATACATCGGCCAAATACTGCAAATTCTTCTATAGAAACATCACCGCTGATGACGCCTTTTCTTGGATATGGAAATCCAAATGCACGATGAAAATAAAAGTCTTTACCTGGTTACTCCTAGCAGACAGAGTCAACACAAGAAATATGCTGAAAAGAAGACATTATAACGTGGGGGATGACGTCACCTGCTCGCTGTGCCATCGACAAGAGGAAGAAATGGTTGAACATTTATTCTTCAGGTGTCCTTTCAGTCAGAGCTGCTGGAATGTTCTAGGCATTAATTGGACGAGTGATGGTAACAGACTTGCTCTCATTCATGAGGGGCGTCAGAGCTGGCAAACTCACATGTTCATGGTAATTTTTATGTTGGCTGCGTGGAGCATTTGGAAGGAACGCAATGGCCTAATTTTTTGGGGGGTCCCGCACACCATCGCATCTTGGAAAGAGCATTTTAGGACTGACCTAGCTTTATTATGCCATAGGGTTAAGCCCTCTTTGGTTGAGTTCATTTCTTTGTTCTTGGTGACAACACTGTAATTTCTTTTTCTTTCTCTTCGCTAGTACCAAAACTACCCCCCCCCATGTGGTGGGAGTGGCTTTAGTTCTAGGAAAGCATGAGCATTATGCTTATGACCCCTGTGTAACACAACACATCTGATTAATACATGTCAGTAGGATCCTCTCCTACTGTCTTTGATTGTTCAAAAAAAAGAAGTCCCACGAATTTGTTTTAAAAAGTTCATCTAATCAAAAAAGTTCACGAAAAATGAAAAAAGTTCACGGATTCGAAAGTTCATGAAATTTTAAAAAGTTCACAGATTTGAAAAACTTCATGAAAATTTGGAAAAAAATAACGAAATACAACATGGTTCAAGAGAACTGAAAAATGGTTCATCAAAGTTTAAAAAGTTTATCGAATTTGAAAAAAAGTTCATGAATTAAAGTTCACAAACCTCAAAATTAGTTCATGATTTTTTTATAATTTTAAAAAAGTTTATTGAAATTGAAAAGGTTCATCGATTTTGAAAAATATTCATGAAATTTGAAAAATAGTTCACCGATTTTGAAAAACTGTTCATCTGTTTTGAAAAAGGTTCACAAACTTAAACAAAGTTCATCAATTTTGAAAAAAGTTCATCAGAATTGGAAAATGTCCACCGAATTTTAGAAAACTTCACCAAATATGAAAATAGTTCATCGACTTCAAAGAAAGTTCATCGAATTCATAAAAAGGTCATCAAATTTGGAAAAAATTAATGTTCATTGAATTAGAAAAAACATCCATCAACAAAAAAAGTTCGTTGAATTTGAAAAAAAGTTCACTCTTCTAAAAATAGTTCATCGAATTTGAAAAAACATTCATAAAATCCGTTGAACTTTTTATATCGAATTATAAAAAGATAATGGAAAAATAAAAGAAGAAAGAAAACGAATAAAGAATAAATATATATAAGAAAGAGGAAATAAAAAGCAAAAAAAGAGAAAGAGAAAGGAAAAATAAAATTATAATTATAAAAAAGAAAGAATAAAAGAAGGCAGAAGCTATAAGTGAACGCAGAAGGCAAGTATGTAGGGTGGTTAGCTCGGCTTTCGGTGAAGTCCTCGGTGCAGGTTCGAATTCATCTCAACGCTCATTTTTGGCGCCGGTTTACAAAAGGTAAAAGATTGAAAATGGGCTTGGCCCATCACGCAGGAGGGGTGTGCGCCCTGTACCGTTAAGCCTATAACGGGCGCTACGGGCGCCGTTTAGGATTTGCCCTTATTTCTCGTATGGAACAATAAATCGTTGACGCTTCCCTCCGGGCCCCTAAGACTGGGATGGCCCGTTTCCCCTTTGATGTTGTTCTATTTCTATTTTCCTTTTTCTGTTCCTTTTTCTTTCTCTTTTAAATTTCTTTTTCCTTTTTTTCTTCTTTATTTTATTTTTTCTGTGAAAATAAACATTTAAAAATATATACAGAATATCAATTTTTGTTTGAATATTTTAAAAATGGCCAGGATTCCAAAACTTTGCTCCTCTTTTAAAAAATGTTTAAAACTTTTTTTAAAAATCATGTTTTGAAATTTTCTCAACATTCAAAAAATAATTCTCATTTTTTTAGAAAAATTCTTCTTGATTTTTTTATAAGAAATACATTTTATAAAATTTTCCCCGTTTTAAAATATTCGTGTTTTAGTGAAATGTTCACAAGCCCAAAACAATATATGCGTCTAAGAAAACATTTTCTAAAATTATTTTGCTTGTTTCCCTTAAAAAAAATTAAATATTCAAAAAATATTCATGTTTTCAAAATATTGTTTGTGAATTTCAAAAACTATTAATGTTTCTAATTTTATTCGTGTTTTTCCAAATATAATGGATTTTTCAAAAAAAAATGTTCGTATTTTTAAAAATTGTTCAGGATTTAAAAAATTGTTCATATTTCCAAGAATATACACCAATTCATATTTTTTGTGAATGTTCAGAAAAATCAAAAAATATTTCTTATCTGACGCTATACTATCTTCTTAAATATTCGCGATGGCCATTGGTTAGCAGTGCGCGTTTGTTCTATGTTGGTTGACTATAAATGAAAGAAATTGTGGGCACGTGTCAATAAAAGAGAATATTTCGTTTAGCTTTAATTAGAGCAAAATTATGGGCAATCGAGCACTAAAATAATCAAAGAGAATAAACCTAAAAAAGAATAGATATTCATGCCTGATTATACTAATGAAATGGGATTTATGCGTTGCAATTAATAATTCACCCGGTTACGCCGTCGTAGGATAGAGTGATCAAAGCAACGGTGTGCCGAAGGTCGCCGCACAGACACCAAATGAGAAGGCGCGCACAACCCCAAGCTGGAGGCGGACCCGGAGGATAAAAAGCATGAGTTGGGTGCTTGCCACCACGCCGACCAACCCCACCACTATCAAGATTTCGCGTGTCAAACATGTCCAGTGAAAAGACCATAACTCCTTACTCAGTCGCCTATAATTGTGGAGACCCTTTTTTGGATGACACGTCAATTATCTTTCCCGTTGCTTCTCGCAAAAAAAATCTCTTCCCCTGCAACGCACGGGCATATATGCTAGTAGATATACTATCTTGGACATCTTCTATGATTGTGAGCCCCATTAATTATTTTCAAACTTGAGCAAATTAGTTGAGGTTGGACAAGGAAGACAACGTAATGAGTTATGTTTAGGTATATTTGTATAGAAGTTATATTGTTATGGATCCTCCAACATGTGGTGCTTGCTTAGGATCTTTTGCTAGCCAAAAATTCATACTAAGTAGAGATACTACTTGTGCATCCAAAAACCTTAAACTCAGTTTCTTGCCATAAGTGTCCACCATATCTACCTATGGATTGAATAAGATCCTTCAAGTAAGTTGTCATCAGTGCAAAAAGCAATAAAAGTTGCTCGTAAATATGTATGATCTTTTATTGTAAGGGAAAATAAGTGTTGTACGAACTTGTGATGGTAAAGAAAAAATGACGGACTGCATAATAAAGGTTGCTATCAGAAAGGGCAATACAACGTGATGTTCCTTTGCATTAAGGGATTGCACATCCAAAAGTAAAAAGCGCATGACAACCTCTGATTCTCTCTACGAAGGGCCTATCTTTTACTTTTATGTATTTACTTTTATGCAAGAGTCAATGGTATTCCTTCTCATTTCAACCTCAATTATTCTCTAGTTGGAAAGTATCATGTGGTGGGGAAAGATCCAAGCATATATGGCCATTCAAATATATTTGATCATGAATTATTGTTGTTGACAATTATCTATATGATAAATAAGTTGGGAGGCGAAACATTAAGCTCCTATCTTTCTCTGTGTTCGATGGATGCTATTTGTTCTAAAAATATGCTTTGAGTGTTAGCAATCATGGAAGAGTATATGATAGTTGAGTATGTGGAATTTTCTAAATCAAAGCTCTTACATAGACCCTTCATGAAAATAAGATGAATTGCAATTGTTTGATGACTAACATAGTTTGTTAGTTTCCAAGAAACTTTATGGTCTATACTTTAATTTGTGAATAGCTTGTTACTTGATCATGAGAATTTTTATGAGATGAGCTACTATTATGATATATAATGATGCTAGGAAAAGTGTTTGGAACTATCATTGATCAAATTTATGCACTATGCTAGCATTCACACTTCATAAATTATTATTTTTATCCTTTACCTACTCGAGAACGAGCAGGAATTAAGCTTGAGGATGCTGACATGTCTTCAATGTACATAATTTATGAAGTATTCGTGCCATGTTTACAATAATTTTATATGGTTTTGGTATGATTTGATTAGACCTAACCCGGACTAACGCTGTTTTCAACAGAACTACCGTGGTGCTTTTTTGTGCAGAAATAAAAGTTCTCGGATTGGGATAAAACTTTTTGGTGATTTTTTGGGAACAAAAGAGACCCCCGAAGCTATGTGGAAGCGCCAGAAGACCCACGAGGACATGACAAGCTCACTAGGCGCACCCTCCCCCCCAGGAGGGGCGACCGAGCTTGTCGCTGCCTCGTGGACACCTTGACGTGAGACCAACGCCAAAACTTCCTTTAAATACCCAAAACCCCATAAAGAACCCTAGATGAGAAGTTCCGCCGCCGCAAGCCTCTGTATCCACGAAAACTCAGTCGGGACCCCGTTCCGCACCCTGCCGGAGGGGGAAATCATCATCGAAGGCCATCTTCATCATCCCGGCGGCCACCATGATGAGGAGGGAGTAGTTCACCCTTGGGGCTAAGGGTATGTACTAGTAGCTATGTGTTTGATCTCTCTCTCTCTCTCTCTCTCTCTCTCTTGTGTTCCTGATTTGGCACGATCTTGATGTACAGTGAGCTTTTTTAATATATTTGGATCTTATGGTGCTCTTCCCTCTCTACCTTCTTGCGATGAATTGAATCTTCTCCTTTGAGGTTTTGTTATGTCGGATTTAATCTTTTGGATGCGAGAGCACTCAATTTCATCTTATGTTCTCCGTGATAGGAACTTTGGAGTGATTCATTGTTGCACATTGAGGGATTGTTATATGATCCAGTTATGTTATCATTGTTGAGAGATTTTGCACTAGTGAAAGTATGAACCCTAGGCCTTGTTTTCAAGCATTGCAATACCATTTTTGCTCACTTTTTTTACTTGATACCTTGTGTTTTTATATTTTTAGATTACAAAAACCTATATCTACTATCCATATTATACTTGTATCACCATCTCTTTGCCTAACTAGTGCACCTATATAATTTACCATTGTATTGGGTGTGTTGGTGACACAACAGACTCTTTGTTATTTTGTTGCAGGGTTTTTTGAGAGAGACCATCTTCATCCTACACCTTCCACGGATTGATAAATCTTAGGTCATCCACTTGTGGGAAAATTGCTACTGTCCTACAAAACTCTACGCTTGGAGGCCCAACACGAGTCTACATGAATAAGTTGTGTAGTAGACATCGCCCCTCTTTAGTTGCTTTGCCACATCACTTTTTTTGCCCATATAGCACTCTTCGAGCATCTACAACCGGATATGTCAAATATGGCCCCTCAAACGCCCGGGACGCGCCCGAGCGCGTCCGCGGGCAGTGACTGGGCATGCCTCAAATTTCACGAGTTGCATCTAGACATCTCATACTAGATTCTTAAATTCATACAAAGCCATGCAAACGAAATAAACCTACATATTACGTCAATCACCTAGCTACTCGTCGTCGGAGATGTCGAAGATCTTCATGCCCGGCTCCGGAAACATGGGCGACAGGTGGAGCTCCGGCTCCTCCGGCTGCTCTGCTCCGGCATCGCCCCCCTCTATATCTGCATCGAGTTCGGCGAAGAGCGCATCGGACACTGCCTGCTCCTATCAGAGGAATGCTCGGTTGGTCTCCTCATAGGCCTCATCCTGGATGGACTCTAGGATGGCCTGCTGCTCTGCCATCTCCTTCGATTGGGCGACGACGTACTCCGCCTCTGCCTGCTCCATGTTGAAGCCTGACAGCTCTGCTCCGGCAGCTCTGGTTGCTTTGCCTACTCCGCCTCCATCGGAGCCAGCTCCTCTCCCTCCTCTTCCCCCGGCTGCTCCTCCTCCTATGGCTCCGGCGAGTCCGGAGGCAGCCCGACAGTGATGTGGGCGGCGCGCGCGGTTTGTCTTGCCTGGATATCCAGCTGGATCTCGTACCGGCGCTCCGGCGTGAGCAATTCGTAGTAGGTGATCTTCCTCCGGACCATGGCAAAGCGTCGGAGCATGGGCAGAGAGCCAGAGAGGGAGAGGGAGGTGGTGGATGGGGTAGGGTTGCGGGACGTCGGCCGGCTTAAATAGCCGAATTTGGTCTCGGGCGGCGAGCCGGAGCGGCGCCACGTGGCGTTCACACCGCGATGACGGACGAGGCGTCCGTCTGACCGCCGAGTTTCCGGGTGTTTCCGCGTGGGACCCCGCCGTCAGACCGACGTGGACGGCGTGCCCGGGCGCCCCCATATCCGCCCCATATTTGGGCTGGATATGAGGGGTGCCAGTCAGCCTGGGCATTTGAGGCGTCCGTCTAGGTAAAAAAATCATGACCGGTTAGTGATCGGGTGGGCCGCCCGGGCGTTTGAGGCCGGTTTGCGGCACCCGGCTGTAGATGCTCTTAGCACCTGTACAATATGGAGCACTAGGAAGGGCAGATTACTTTTCTGCCCTGATTGGGAGGAACAGTATCCTTTCTCTATCTTGCATGCTTTGGAAAGAGAAGTGTTTGATAACACCCCACCTATCCTTGATACTATATCCCATAGTAATTCACAACATATTTGTAGGTTTGAGAACTCATGTATGTTGAGAAATGGGTTTAATGAATTTGTTACCTCTATTTGGACACACTCTTATTTTGGGTCGATTTTGATAGATGACAAAAAAGATTAAGAGTCTTGAGGAAAAAACATAGAGGTTGGGATAAATGATGGTGCCTTATACAATAAATTAAAAATAGGAATTCTAGCTAAACTACATGACATTGATATTTTTTTTGGATCTCCCAGGTGAAGGTGTCCTCGGTCATCTGCTCTGAGCACATCGCCCAATTTGTTGCGCTTTAGGAAAGACTAATTAATATCCAGCTAAACCCGGACATGCAGGACTCCATCACCTGGAAAATCACTTCTTATGGCCATTACTCTGTGATACGTCTCCAACGTATCTATAATTTTTGATTGTTCCATGCTATTATATTATCAATCTTGGATGTTTTATATGCATTATTATGCTATTTTATATCATTTTTGGGACTAACCTATTAACCAAGTGCCAAGTGCCAGTTGCTATTTTTTTGCTTGTTTTTACTTCACAGAATATGAATATCAAATGAAGTCTAATTGCCACGAAACTTTTTGGTGATTTTTTTTCTGGTGATAAGAGACACTGGAAGCTTCTGGAGCACATGAGAGGAGGCCCATGGGGCCCACTAGACACCAGGGCACGCCAGGTGCCTTCGGCGCGCCCTGGTGGGTAGTGGAGCCCATGGGAGAGGTGCTTTGTAGTGGGTTCAATCTTGCGGTGCTCAATCCCAGTGACAGAAAGGGACATGACACGTATTTGTATTATTGCCATTAAGGATAAAAGATGGGATTTGTTCATATTGATTGGATTTATCCCTCTACATCATGTCATCTTGCTTAAGGCGTTACTCCATTCTTGTTCACTTAATACACTAGATGCATGCTGGATAGCGGTCGATGTGTGGAGTAATAGTAGTAGATGCAGGCAGGAGTTGGTCTATTTGTCTCGGACGTGATGCCTATATATATGATCATTGCCTTGGATATCGTCATAATTATTCGCTTTTCTATCAATTGCTCAACGGTAATTTATTTACCCACCGTATGCTTTCTTTCAAGAGAGAAGCCTCTAGTGAAAACTATGGCCCCTGGGTCTATTTTTATCATATTATTTTCAGATCTACAAAATCAAAAACCCAAAAATACCTTGCTGCAATTTATTTACTTTTATCTTATTTTGCACTTTTACTTATCTTTTATATCCATCTCAGTCAGATCTCATCCTCTCAAGATAGGCTTTCGCCCTGCTTTATATATAAAGCAAACATCCATACAAATCAGTCTCAGAACACGAACATAGAGCCTACTGGGGCGAGCAGCACGCATACACCCAATGAAAGCAAGAAGAAACAAAAAATGGCCACCTAGTGGCATGCTACAAAGCCGAAGAGCGAGCAGAAAGCCGGCGCGCCGAAGCAAGAAGGGCACCTAAGATGGCGTCCAGGCGGTCGCGGTCACGTTGCCTAGAGAGCGGGTGCCAGTGCTGCAAGAAGGCAAGAAATTTGAAGAACGAGTCAGAAGCTTGTCGCGGGAAGATCCGCTCAATCACAGTTTTATTGCGCGTTGTCCAAAGGGTCCACGTCAGTGCTGCAAAAATAAGCCAGACCGTGCGGTGCCTGCCCCCTCTTGGGGTGGCCCTAGTTTGCAGAAATTCTGCTAGATCTAGGGCCTCCCAGTTTGGTCCAAGGGCCTCGTGCACGAAGGACCAAAGGGCTCGGGCCGCGACACAAGAGAACATAATATGTGCTCCGGTTTCCGGGACGTGACAAAGGGGGCAAGTACCATCACCCGGTCTGTGCCACTTAAGAAGCTCTGTCCCAGAGGGGAGGCGGTCGCGAAGAAGCTACCAAACAAAAATCTTGATCTTTAGGGGCAATGGCGCCTTCCAGAGAGGGGAAAACCATGGAATGACAGGACGGCGATAGAGGGCCTGATAAGCAGAACTCACAGAGAATTCTCCCGAAGGAGACAGACTCCATGAAACTGAGTCAGGGGACTGGGCCAGCGGGAGAGGGACTACTTCTCTCAAGCCGTCCCACTCGATCACTTCAGCCGGTCCAAAGGAGCGGCGAACACGATGTTCCACTGCCCGTCTAGACAGGCCTCTGAGATGACGAGCTTCGGGCGAACAAAGATAGCAAAGAGCCTAGGGAATTGAAAGTGAAGCCAGGGGTCAATCCAGAACTGGGTGCCATTCCCATTGCCCACTGAGAAGGTAAGACCAAGCTGGTCTCATCCTTAATAGCCTGAATGGACCTCTAGAACTGGGAACCAGCGGAGCGAGAGCAAGCCAGCAAGGGTTCTCCTCGAAGATATTTCACCTCAAGGAGCTGTAGCCAAAGACCTCCATCGCCACGCAAAATCCTCCAAACCCAATGCATCATAAGAGCTATATTCATGCGGCGAGAGTCGGTGATCTCGAGGCTGCCTCGATCTTTGGGGAGGCAAATGTCTGCCCATTTCACCATGTGATATTTAGGGCGACCGTCCGCCGCCTGCCAGAAGAACCTAGCAATATCCTTGTCAAAGGAGCTATGGACACCCTCAGGTAGGATGTACATCCCCATCAAGTACATGGGGAGGCTAGCAAGGTTGGCACCAATGAGGATGGTTTTACTACCTTTGGAGGTGAAACAGCCACACCAGGGCTCCGTACGGGACGCTACTCATCCCACAAGCGGATCATAGCCAGACACCAGTATCCTAGAATTTGACAAAGGCATCCCCAGATAGGAAATGGGGAAGAAGGCAAGCTTGCAGTTGAGGTTGTTAGAAATTTCCTGTTGATCAGCAGGTGAGTAACCTAAGACCACAACTTCACTCTTGTCAAAGTTAATCTTAAGTCCTGGCATAGCTTCAAAGCACAACAGAAGGAACTTAAGGTTAACAATGTCCAAGTGCGAACTCTCAACCATGATCATGGTGTCATCGACATACTGTAGATGGGTGACACCACCACCAGGAATCAGGTGGCTGACCACACCCTTAAGGTGCCCAACTAGCCTGGCCATATCAAGGATGCCAGCTAGGGCATCGACAGCTAGGTTGAAGAGAAGAGAGGAGATGGGGTCTCCTTGCTTCACTCCCATAGTGGACCTAAAATACGGTCCTACTTAGCCACTGATATTGATGGCGGTGTTCCCAGACATGACCATTTGCATGATCCAGGAACACCACCGATCATCAAACCCACGACACTGCATGACTAATCTCAAGAAGGACCAATCCAACCGATCATAAGCTTTCTGGAAATCCAGTTTAAGGAAGACGCCTTTGTGGCCATGAGAGGCAACCTCATGGAAAATTTCGTGAAGGGTCGGGATTCCATCGTGAATACGCCAGCCCTTTAAGAACGCGGTCTGGAGAGGATGAGCAATCTGTGACGCCACAGGGGAGAGACGAGAAGCACACACCTTCGCAAAAATCCGCTCCAACACATTAATCACAGTGATGGGGCGGAATTTATGAATATCCGTTGCCCCAACTATTTTGGGGATCAGGGATATGACTCCATAATTTATTCGAGACATACCAAGCGTCCCAATATAGAATTCATGGAACATAGGCATGATAACCGGGCGCAGGACCTCCCAGAATTTCTGGAAGAAGGAGACGGGGAGACCATCCGGGCCTGGGGCCGAGCTAGCCTTCATGGAGGCGATAGCTTGCCACACCTCCTCTGATGTGAATGGGAGGGTTAACTCCACATTCTCAACATCAGATACCCAGGCTTTCGGGGGCCAGAAGTCTACACCGAGGGAGACGCCCCCACGCGGTTCCGCCGTAAAGAGGCCTTTATAGAAGGTATAGACATGGGAGGTAATTTCGTCAGGATGTGGGATGGCACACTTCCGACGCCGGCCGTTAGCAATTGCTTGGAAGTATGCATTATTTGGCATCCCCCTTGAGCAGCCAGTTTTGGCGCCCGCGGCGTTGCCAAAACAACTCTTCCCCTGGAAGATCTCCATAAACGAGGTCTCCGAGGAATAGCGCCTGGTCCAATCGTCAGGTGAAGGACTAGGGCCATCAGCAATAATATCAAGGGCCTTAATCTGATCTAAGAGGGCCCCCTTGCGGGCCCTCAGCTCAGCACCGAGGTTGCCCCACCAGCCTTGCATGAGCTGCCTAGCCAATCTAAAGCAATGGTGCAAGATGTCCACATCACAGAAGACACGGGGTGGGGAGGCAGTAGCCTCGAGCCAGCGGGTGTTCACCATCTCTATGAAGCCAGGTTGTGACAGCCAAAAGGCTTCGAAGTGAAAGCGATGAGACCTAGGAAGGGCATCATCGCCGGAGGAGAACAACAGAGGGGTGTGATCGGAGCCGATGCGTGTGACCGCTCTGAGCGAGCATAGAGGGAAAATGAATTCCCATTGGGCCGAGACAAAGACCCGATCAAGCACGCTCCTAATAGGGTCAAACTGTTTATTCGTCCAGGTGAATCTAGCACCAACTCGAGCGATCTCTCACAGAGCCAAGTCCGCAATACAGTCGTTAAAGAGACGCATGCGCAAGCGGTCCACATTGGGTGAGCTTTTATCGGAAACCCACCGAATGAGGTTGAAGTAGCTTGTGATCACCACCGGGGAGGAAGCGCGGTCGACTTTATTCTGTAGCTCAGCAAGAACATCCGCGGATCGTCCATGATCGACCAGACCATACACTATGATCACCTCCCAGCTGAGGTTAACACACTGCTCCGTGACGGAAATACTAAGGAAGAACTCCCCTCAGTCCATGTCCTCAACCGAGAAGGCGCCTTCCCGTACTCCCAGCAGAATGCCACCAGATTGCTTGAAGCTGGGAGCCACTGCCAGGCAAAGTGGTGATGGGAGAGCCCATGAAGCTCAGGGATGGAGAAGTCTTCGCGAATTGTTTCTTGCGGCCCAACTATGTCAATGTCTTCTTGACGGAGATACTCAACAAGCTGTCACCTTCGGCCAAGATGACCAAAGCCGCGGATGTTCCAACTGAAGGAAATATGCCCTAGAGGCAATAATAAAGTTGTTATTTATATTTCCTTATATCATGACAAATGTTTATTATTCATGCTAGAATTGTATTAACCAGGAAACTTAGTACATGTGTCAATACATAGACAAACAGAATGTCACTAGTATGCCTCTACTTGACTAGCTCGTTAATCAAATATGGTTAAGTTTCCTAGCCATAGACATGTGTTGTCATTTGATGAACGGGATCACATCATTAGGAGAATGATGTGATGGACAAGACCCATTCGTTAGCTTAGCATTATGATCGTTACAGTTTCATTGCTATTGCTTTCTTCATGACTTATACATGTTCCTATGACTATGAGATTATGCAACTCCTGAATACCGGATGAACACTTTGTGTGCTACCAAACATCACAACGTAATTGGGTGATTATAAAGGTGCTCTACAGGTGTCTCCGATGGTACTTGTTGAGTTGGCATAGATCAAGATTAGGATTTGTCACTCCGATTGTCGGAGAGGTATCTCTGGGCCCTCTCGGTAATGCAGATCACTATAAGCCTTGCAAGCAATGTGACTAATGAGTTAGTTGCGGGATGATGCATTACGGAACGAGTAAAGAGACTTGCCGGTAACGAGTTTGAACTAGGTATTGAGATACTGACGATCGAATCTCGGGCAAGTAACATACCGATGACAAAGGGAATAACGTATGTTGTTATTCGGGTTGATCAATAAAGATATTCGTAGAATATGTAGGAACCAATATGAGCATCCAGGTTCCGCTATTGGTTATTGACCGGAGATGAGTCTTGGTCATGTCTACATAGTTCTCGAACCCGTAGGGTCTTCACGCTGAACGTTCGGTGACGACCGGTATTATGAGTTTATGTGTTTTGATGTACCGAAGGTAGTTCGGTGTCCCAGATATGATCACGGACATGACGAGGAGTCTTGAAATGGTCGAGACATAAAGATTGATATATTAGATGATTATATTTGGACATTGGAATGGTTCCGGGTGAGATCGGGAATATACCGGAGTACCGGGAGGTTACCGGAACCCCCCGGGAGGTATATGGGCCTTATTGGGCCATAGTGGGAGAGAGGAGAAGGGAGGAAAGGAGGGGCTGACCCCCAAGCCCAATCCGAATTGGGAAGGGGGCTGGCCCCCTTTCCTTCCTCCTTCCTCCCCCTTCCTTCCACTCCTAGTCCTACTAGGGAAGGGGGGAATCCTACACGCGCCCCATGGAGAGTCCTACTCCCACCGAGCTGAACGTGTGCAGATCGCGGAGGTGCCGTACGTTCGGTACTAGGATCGGTCGATTGTGAAGACGTACGACTACATCAACCGCGTTGTCATAACGCTTCCGCTTTCGGTCTACGAGGGTACGTGGACAACACTCTCCCCTCTCGTTGCTATGCATCACCATGATCTTGCATGTGCGTAGGATATTTTTTGAAATTACTACATTACCCAACACCAACATAGGAGCTTCATATTGGAACATCCGGGAATGTCCTAGGCCCCTCGGGTGGGGCCGAACTAGCACACCCGACCATCATGGGTCGGGCGGAGGACTTCATAGGACGGCCGCGATGCCCCCGCACATGAGGGGCCTCGGCGACCGATGGCTGCAAGAGCGTAGCCCCACCACTAACCCCTCGCACCACTACTTGGTGCTCAGAGGGGTGGAGGCGCGTGGGGGTTCTACCTCTCAGAACCCTCACTGGAGGAGGGGGCCGGATGCACCCTCCACGGTCTCGGAAGGCGGCTCCATGCCGACCTCGACCTCTCTCTGGTCAAGGTCAGTAGGGGTCGGGGTGCTAGCCTGCTCACGCTCAGCCAGAGCCTGAGCCTCAACAAGCGCCCCATCCAGCTTCTCCTTGGCGGAGATTTTCTCAAGACGCGGACCTTTCTCACCACGAAAAACAATGTCAGTCGGAGGCCACCTGACCAAGATGACTGAGCGGGACTGAATCCAAAACTACGAACCTCGAACCAGTGCAAAAGGCATAGAGGGAGCTGGAGAAGTACCTGGGGGGATGTCACGAGCAGCCGCCTATATGGCGGCCTTCTCCAGGATTGTCGGAGCACGACCGTCAAGGAGGGCCCAAGACTGGCTAAGCCTAGCACTCTGTTGTGTAGCAATCGATGGGGAGGACCTGACGCCCACCTTAGCTCCAGCCGAGGTGGGGGTCACCACGGCTAGAGCAAGGCAATGCGGGGGAGGAGTTGAAGGAACCAACGCCGGGGACCCCAAGGTTGAAGGTTGGGGGGGGCAGGCGAGCGGGAGTAGCGGACCACACCCGGGGAGCACGGATCACCTACGAGCTCGAGCATCCTTAGCCCGATGGCTTGCTGGGTTCCGGTCCTCCTCCCCTGCCCCCCTCAGATGGCGGGCGAGGAGGCGATGGGAGACTTGTGTGTTCCTTCTACTGGATTGATACCTTGGTTCCTAACTGAGGGAAATACTCATCTTTACTTTGCTGCATCACCCTTTCTTCTTCAAGGAAAAAACCAACGCAAGCTCAAGAAGTAGCTGGAAGAATTTCTGGAGCCGTTGCCGAGGAGGATCTACATCAAGCCTACCAAGTACCATCGTAAACTCTCATCTCTTGTATTTACATTATTTTCCATTTGCCTCCCGTTTTCCTCTCCCCCACTTCTAAAACGTTTTCAGAAAAACACAAAAATATTTGCCTTTTATCTGCCTTCTTTCCGTTTGCCCTTTTCGTTTGCTTCTCGTTTGGTTGTGTGCTAGATTGCTTGTATCTGCGTTCGTATTTCCCTGAAGAGGAAGGGATGATGCAACACAACAAAGGTAAGTATTTCCCTTAGTTATGAAATCAAGGTTATCAATCCTAGGAGAACCAAGCAACACTATGTAAACAACACCTGCACACAAACAACAAATACTTACAACCCAACGCGTAAAGGGGTTGTCAATCCCTGAACGGTATTGAGATAGATTAAATTGTATGAGAATTGATAAATAGATCTAACTAAAACACAAAATAAAATAAATAAAATACAATTGCAGCAAGGTATTTTTGGTTTTAATATGATAGGAAATAGACCCGCGGGCCATAGTTTTCACTAGAGGCTTCTCTCGAGAAAATAGCATACGGTGGGTAAACAAATTATTGTTGGGAAATTGATACAAAAGAAAATGATTATGACAATATACAAGGCAATGATCATGTATATAGGCATCACGTCCAAGATTAGTAGACCGAAACAATTCTGCATCTACTACTATTACTCCACACATCGACCGCTATCCAACATCCGTCTAGTGTATTAAGCTCATGGAAAAATGGAGTCATGCATTAAGAACGATGACATGATGTAGACAAGATAAACTCACATATGAATAAACCCCATCTTGTTACCCTTAATGGCAACGATACATGTGTGTTATGTCTCTTTCTGTCACTGAGATTGAGCACCGCAAGATCGCACCCATCACAAAGCACCTCTTCCCATGGCAAGATAAATCAATCTAGTTGGCCAAACCAAGCCTATAAATCGGAGAAGAAATACGAAGCCCTAACAATCATGCATAAAAGAGTTCAAAGAAGACTCGAGTAATATTCATGGATAGATCTGATCATAAACTCACAATTCATCGGATCCCAATAACACACCACAAAAGATTCACATCAAATAGATCTCCAAGAACATCGAGGAGTACATTGTATTGAGGATCAAAAAGAGAGAAGAAGCCATCTAGCTAGTAACTACGGACCTGTAGGTCTGTGGTAAACTACTCGCGCATCATCGGAGGGGCAGCAAGGATGATGAAGAACGCCTCCGTGATTGTTGCCCCCCTCCGGCAGAGTGCCGGAAAAGGCCTCTAGATTGGATCTCATGGTTCTGGAACTTGCGACGGTGGAAAAAGTATTTCGTCGACTCCCCTAGGGTTTTTGCGATTTTAGAGTATTTATAGAAGCGGAAATAGGTCAAGGGGGTTCCAGTGGGCTCCACTACTCACCAGGGCGTGCCGGAGGCCCCTGGCGCGCCCTGGTGTCTTGTGGGCCCCACGGGCCTCCTCTCGTGTGCTGCAGAAGCTTCCAAGGTCTCTTATCACCAGAAAAATATCTCCAAAAATTTTCATCGAAATTGGACTTTGTTTGATATTGATATTCTGCGAAGTGAAAAAATGCAAAAAATGAACTGACACTGGGCACTAGGTTAATAGGTTAGTCCCAAAAAATGATATAAAGTTGCTAGTAAATGTATATAAAACATCCAAGATTGATACTTTAATAGCAAGGAACATTAAAAAATTATAGATACGTTGGAGACGTATCAAGCATCCCCAAGCTTAATTCCTGCTCGTCCTCGAGTAGGTAAATTATAAAAATAGAATTTTTTATGTGGAATGCTACCTATCATATTCATCACACATTATTTTCTTTTGTAGCATGGACATTTGGACTTTAAATGATTCAAAGCAATAGTCTATAATTTGACATGAAGACATCAATACTCAAGCATATCAACAAGCAACCATGTCTTTCAAAATATCAATGCTAAAGAAAGCTATCCCTAGCCCACTATGCTCAATCATTGATCCATTCATCAAACACTCAAATATTAGCTACATCCAATGCACAAATAAGACAAGATGAAGATTCAATAATAATAAATTGCATAAAAGTAAATAGATAGGCCCTTCGCAGAGGGAAGCAGAGATTTGTAAAGGTGCTAGAGCTCAAAAGCTTAAATTGAGAGATAAAACTGTTTTCAGAGGCATGCTTTTTCCTGTCAACGAAAACGACTGAGAATTACCAATATCTTCCATGCTAGATAAATCATAGGCAGTTCCCAAACATAAACTAATGTTTATCTCCCTTTCCACCATTCTTTCACAATCCATGACTAGCCGTATCCACAGGTGCCTTCCATACCAACACTTTCCAAGGAATTTATTATTGAACAACAACATATTATTTTTTCATTTCGGGACTGGGCATCCCTATTACCTACCACACTCTCGTGCAATGACAATTTAATAAACACTCATCTTGAGAATAACCTACCTAGCATGGAAAATATTGGTCACCCCCTGCCGCTTCATGAGCGGTACGGGCACAAAAAATGCAAATTCATTTTGAAAATTAGAGTTGGCACATGCAAATTTACTTGGAACGGCATGGAAATACCGCATATAGGTAGGTATGGTGGACTCATTTGGCACAACTCTGGGTTTAAGGAGTTTGATGCACAAGCAGTATTCCCGCTTAATACAAATGGATGCTAGCAAATAGATTGAGAAGCGACCAACAAAGAAATGAAAATGATCATAAACGAGCATCGAACATAACTAACGCCGAATAATGCACCACAAGTAGGATGTAACTTCGTTGCATAGGGAGTCACAAACCTTAACAACAATATTCTTACTAAAGCATAATTACTCAGCAACATGACTCACATATTACTATCTCCATATCGCAAAACTATTGCAAGGAATCAAGTTTATAATATCCAGTGATCTTCATGAAAGTTTTTATTATATTCCTCTTGAATATCTATCACTTTGATACTAATTTCATATCTTAAGCAAATTGCCATTGCAAATAACAAGCTCTCAAATAAATTTAGGTGAAGTACGAGAGCATAAATATTTCTTCAAAATTTTCATCTCTCGAAATAATATAAGTGAAGCATGAGAGGATATTTCTTCAAAAAAATTCTAACTCTCAAAATGACCAAAGTGAAGCATGAGAGTATTTCTTCAAAAATTTACTAACTCTCAAAATGATCTAAGTGAATCATGAGAGTATTTCTTCAAAAGTGAAACCACCACCATGCTCAAAAAGATATAAGTGAAGTACTAGGGCAATTCCATAACTCAAAAAAAAGTGAAGCACATAGAGCAATTCTAACAAATCATAGGATCATTATTGCTCTATCAAATTGGTGTGTCCCGCAAAGATGATTGTCACAAACTAAAATAAAAATAAAAATCAAAGGCTCATATAATACAACACGCTCCAAGCAAAACTCATGATATGTGACGAACAAAAATATAGCTCCAAGTAAAATTACCGATGGTCGTTAGAAGAAAGAGGGGACGCCTTCCGGGGCATCCCCAAGCTTAGTTGCTTGGTACTCCTTGAATATTACCTTGGGGTGCCATGGGCATCCCCAAGCTTAGGCTCTTTTCAGTCCTTATTCCTTCATCCATCGTGATCTCACCCAAAACTTGAAAACTTCAATCACACAAAACTTAACAAAACCTTCGTGAGATTCGTTAGTATAATAATGCAAATCACCACTTTAAGTACTGTTGCAAACCCATTCATATTTTATTATTGCATTATACCTACTGTATTCCAACTTTACCATGGCTTATACCCCCCGATACAATCCATAGATTCCTCAAAATAAGCGCACAAGGCAACGAAAACAGAATCTGTTAAAAACAGAATAGTTTGTAGGAATCTGAACCTTGACCATACTTATGTAACTCTAAAAATTCTGAAAAATTAGGAAAATGTTGAAAATTTGTATATAAATCATGTGTAAACAACGCAGAGCAAAATAATTTTTTAGTGAATTTTAAAAATTCCATAACTGGGCGCAAAAAGTTTTTGTTTTTCAATAGGATCAAATCAATTATCATCTAACATAATCCTAAAGGCTTTATTTGGCACAAAAACTAATTGAAACACTAAAACACAATCATAGTAGTAGCATAATTGTGCAAACACACAAGAATAGAAATAAAAAGTGAAATTTTTATTTTATTCATTGGGTTGCCTCCCAACAGCGCTATTGTTTTATGCCCCTAGCTAGACATAATGCATAGATTCAAGTGTTGTCATGTTTAGTTTTTGTTCCATAGGTTTCCCTCATGATTGATTCATATGGTGGATTAATTCTAGTTCTAGGGAAGTGTTCCCTACCCTTTCTCAATGGAAACTGAAATTTAATATTCCCTTCTTTCATATCAATCACGACACCTATAGTTCGTCAAAACGGCCTACCAAGTATTATTGGACAAGACGGATTACAATCAATATCAAGCACAATAAAATATGTGGGCACATAATTCCTATTTGCGAGAATAAGAACATCATTAATCCTTCCCAAAGGGTTTTTAATAGTAGAATCCGCCAAGTGCAAATTAAGAGCACACTCTTCAAAATTGGTAAAACCTAGCACATCACATAGAGATTTCGGAATTGTGAAACACTAGCACCCAAATCACATAATGCATTGCACTCATATTTTTTGATCTTGACTTTAATGGTGGGTTCCCATTCAACATATAATTTTCTAGGAATTGAAATCTTTAATTCTAAGTTTTCTTCTAAAGCTTTCATCATAGCTTCTACGATATGTTTAGTAAAAGCTTTATTTTATTCATAAGTGTTTGGTGAATTTATCATGGATTGTAACAAGGAATTGCATTTAATCAAAGAGCAACTATCATAATTAAAGTCCTTGTAACCGAAAAGAATGGGCACATAACTAGTTAAAGTTTTTACCTCTCCAAACCCACTTTAATCTATTTTTTCAACAAGATTTTCACCCTCCAAATTGTGGGAATGCCTTCTAGCTAAAGTTGACTCTTCTTTAGTCCCCTTATCATGAAGTTTACTAAAAATGGAATCAATAGAAGAACCGCCAATCATCTTAACACCTTCATCATTACTATGAAAATAATCGGGCGAAAATGCTCTTTCTAAAAATTCTCTTTTAGCTCGAAGCATAGCGGTTCTTTTCTTACTTTCATCCATGGAGACATACAAAGCTTTAATTGATTCATTAACATCAACCTTGGGTGGAAAAAATTTAATCTTGAGATTTTCTAAATCATGTGTAATTGTATCAATGCTCCTAGACATATCATCAATCTTACTCAGTTTTTCTTCTATTGTAGTGTTGAAAACTTTTTTAGCATTAATAAATTATTTATTACTACTCTCAAGATAATAGGGCATCCTATTATTATTATTATTATTATTATTATTAGTATTATTATAAGAATTACCGTAGGAAGTGACATAATTATTAGAGGAACTTCCAAGAAACAACTTAGGATTAAAATTACCCCTATAAGCATTGTTATTAAAGTTGTTTCGCGAGACAAAATTCACACCTACGGGATCATTGCTTTGCTCAATTAAAGTAGACAAAGGCACATCATTAGGATCAATAGGAGCATTTTTACTAGCAACCAATTTCATAAGTGTATTAACTTTTTCACTCAAAGTACTAATCTCTTCAAAAGAATTAACCTTTTTATTATTAGGTGCTCTTTCGGTATGCCATTGTGAATAAGTTGCCATGATATTATCAAGTAATTTAGTAGATTCACCTAAAGTAATTTCCACAAAAGTACCACCCGCGGCGGAATCTAAAAGATTTCTAGAGACAAAATTCAATCCCGCATAAAATTTTTGTATGATCATCCAAAGATTTAAACCATGAGTAGGACAATTTCTTAGCATTAATTTCATTATTTCCCAAGATTGTGAAACATGTTCATGCTCAAAAGTTTCTTGAAATTCATAATTTTATTTCCAAGGGAAATAATTTTTGCGGGAGGAAAATACTTAGTAATAAAAGCATCTTCGCACTTATCCCACTAATCAATACTATTGCGAGGCAAAGATGAAAACCAAATTTTTGCACGACCCCTCAAAGAGAAAGGAAATAATTAAATTTACAATATGATTGTCCACATCCTTTTTCTTTTGTATATCACATAATTCTACGAAAGTATTTAGATGGGACGCGACATCCTCGTTAGGACTACCGGAAAATTAATCTTTCATAACAAGATTGAATAAAGCGGCATTAATATCATAAGACTCCGCACTAGTGGCAGGAACCAATCGGAGTACGAATAAAATCATTATTATTAGTGTAACAAAAAATCACACAATTTGGTATTTTCTTGAGTCATCGTGACTACGCAAACAAGATCACAAGCAAAAAAAAGATCAAACAAGATAAAGCCAAACGAAATATATTTTTGTATTTTGTAAAAACTTTTTAGAAGTGGGAGAGATAAAATTAGAGGAAAAAGGCAAGTAAACTAAATTGGAAGGAGATGAGAGTTTATGCGTAGGTACTTGATAGATGTTGATGATGTCTCCCCGACAACGACAGCAGAAATTCTTCCTGATTGCTTGTATCTGCGTTGGTATTTCCCCGTAGAGGAAGAGATGATGCAGCAAAACAAAGGTAAGTATTTCCCTCAGTTATGAAACCAAGGTTATCAATCTAGTAGGAGAACGAATCAACACTATGTAAATAGCACCTGCACACAAACAACAAATACTTGCAACCCAACGCGTAAAGGGGTTGTCAATCCCTCAACGGTATTGAGACAGATTAAATTGTATGAGATTTGAAAAATAGATCTAACTAAAACACAAAATAAAATGAATAAAAGAAAATTGCAGCAATGTATTTTTGGTTTTAATATGATAGGAAATAGACCCGGTAAACAAAGTACTTTTGGGAAATTGGTAGAAAAGCAAATAGAAATGACGATATCCAAGGCAATGGTTATCTATATAGGCAACACGTCCAAGATAAGTAAACTGAAACGATTCTGCATCTATTGCTATTACTCCACACATCGGCCGCTATCCAGCATGCATCTAGTGTATTAAGTTCATGGAAAAACGGAGTAATGCATTAAGAACGATGATATGATGTAGACAAGATAAACTCACGTATGAATAAACCCCACCTTGTTACCCTTAATAGCAACGATACATGTGTGTCATGTCTGTTTCTGTCATTGAGATTGAGCACCGCAAGATCGAACCCATCACAAAGCACCTCTTCCCATGGCAAGATAAATGAATCTAGTTGACCAAACAAAACTAAAAGTGCGTTAAGTCGACTAGAGGGGGGTGATTAGGCAATTTTTATGAATTCTTCACTGAGGAATTTCTGGGTGAGGAAATTCCTAAGAGAAGAACTACTTGCAGCGGAATAAGTACTCAGATGCAAACATAACATAGCATAAGCATGGTCATCATGATGAAATGAAAACACGCACATAGTACAGAAAGCGTAAACACAGGATGAAGACAAACAGACTGAAGAAATTGAACTGAGGAAATTGAGAATGTCTTCAGTCAAAGTCTTCACACAGATATGAACAAGCACATAACAAAGTTATAAGGAAATGAAAGGGTTGAGGAAATAGAACCAGTAGGCTTGGTGAAGACAATGATTTGGTAGACCAGTTCCAACTGCTGTGACAGGTGTACGTCTGGTTGGAGTGGCTAGGTATTTAAACCTGAGGACACACAGTCCTCACCATATTCTCCTTGAGCTAAGGTCACACAGACCTCACCCAATCACTCATGGTAAGTCTTTAGGTGTCTTCCAAACCTTCACAAACTCGGTCACTCGGCGATCCACAATTTCCTCTTGGATGCTCTAGACCATGACGCCTAACTGTCTGGAAGATGCACGGTCTTCAAAGGTAACAAGCGTCGAATCCACGCAGGATCAATCTCTTCAGTGATGCTCAATCACTTTGGGTTTGTAGGTGTTTGGGTTTGGGTTTTCCTCACTTGATGATTTTCACTCAAAGTCCTCGGAGGATGGGATGCTCTCAAATGACAAGTGTCAGTTTCTCTCGGAGCAGCCAACCAGCTAGTGGTTGTAGGGGGCGGCTATTTATAGCCTAGGGAGCAGCCCGACATGATAAGACATAAATGCCCTTCAATGATACAACCGTTAGGTGGAGAAGATATTTTGGGACAGCTGGCGCGTAGCACAGCAACGGTCGGAAATTTGACTATCAAATTCCTCAGGGCTATCATGTTCCTCACTTGTAGGCAATCGACACTGGCGAATTCCTAACTCCTCAGTCAGACAAATTCCTCAGAGACCAGAAGAACTTCATCTCTGTCACTGAAGAAATTGACTGAACTGTATGAGATTTCCAATGGCTTCACTCGAAGGGATTGGTAGGTGTAGGATTTTGAGTTGAGCATCACTTGGAAATTTTTCCTTAGTATTTCCTCGACCCCCTTTAACAATACGGTGTTTCCTATGACACAAGAAGTAGAAAATGAAACTACGAAAACAAAAGTCTTCACGCTTCATGTTCCTCGCATGAAATCCAAGTCTTCAAGGTCACACCAATTTCTTCACTTTCAAAGTCTTTAGAAATCCAAAGTCTTCAGTTGAAGACATTCATTTTTAGGGGTCGACTTTCTCTGTAAATATCAAACTCCTCATAGACTTATAGACCTGTGTACACTCACAAACGCATCAGTCCCTTAACCTATAAGTCTTCAATACACCATAATCACTAAGGGGCACTAGATGCACTTACAACCTCCCCCTTTTTGGTGATTGATGACAATATAGGTTAAGTTTTCAACGGTGATAAAACATATGAAGTGTAAATACTAATATTGAGGAATTTGTTTGCAAGATATAGAAGAACTCCCCCTGAAGATGTGCATAGTGAGGAACTTGCTTTTGAAGCAATGAACACTTGAAGAGTAGAATCATGGAGATCTCCTCCTATGTCTTGTAATTCATACACGCATTTAACATATGATATGAAGAATTTGAATGCATGATGAAATATGGTGACTGATGTAATTCAGCATGCGTGCATTAACATATATGAGGAATAAGCATGCAGAAGAACACAGTAACAGTATCAGACCACCATAGGGTTTAAGTATACAACTCGATCCAGCAAAGTCTTCAAAAGAACGAGAGTTGTAACTTAGAAAAAAACGCCCATATATGTAGACCCGCTTGAAGACTAACTCAAATTTACCCCCCTTTGTCATCGAATGACCAAAAGGATCGAAAAATGAGGACTAACGCCCCTGAAGAATATCATGTTGATGGAGGAGCGCCAGCGTTGTTGGGGTCGGTTGTTGTGGCAGGGCCTGCTGCAGTGTCGTCCAAATCTTCATAATCATCCGTGTCGCGTGATGAAGAATATGAGCTGGCCACCAAGGAGGGAACTTTGACTTTCTTGAATTTCTTCGCTGGTGGCTGAGACCAGTCAAAGTCCTGCTTGAGACCCATTTGCTTCAGATCTTCTTCACCATAAAGATGTGACAGAACAGCCCAGGTGCGACCGAAGACTTCATGGAGGTAGTAATGATTTTTCTTCACCGCATTGTGTGTAGCAGTCAAGTTGTGAAGAATTGAACCAAACTGACGCTTAACCCATTTGTGGTTGCGATCGACCTTCTGGTGAAGACTGAGGAGAAGCTCACGATCAATCATCACCCTTGGAGCTGTGCCTTGAGGATTTTGCTTTGAAGCATTTGCGGCAGAATCATGAGTGGCAGAGTCATCATTGGTGGAGTAGGATGCAGCTTTACGGAACTGACCATCCAATGGACGAATGCCTTCATCAATAACAGAAGGTGGCCTTGCCCTTTTCATCAGCTGAGGAAAAGGTACGTTTGAGGAATGGGGGGCAAGTAGCTGAGATGATTTTGAAAGTCAGCCTTGTAGTTGAGTGAAGACCTTGTTCTGAGGAATCACATAATCCAAGGAGCGTAAGGCTTCAACTCAAATGGAGATAATGCAACATTGGCTAGAGTCCTCATGAAGAAATCATGGTAGTTGACAGGAACGCCATGAATGATGTTGAAAAGTAGATTCTTCATGATGCCAACGACTTCTTCATCATTCGAGTTGTGGCCTTTGATTGGACTCAATGTCTTCGTCAGAATGCGATAGACAGTCCGAGGCACATACTGCAATTCCTTCACGAGGAATTTGGTCCTTAGGGATTGACCGGGCTTCAGTGGCTTCATCAACACTTGCATGTAGTGATCTATAAGCTCAAGTTCATGGTATATACAACGAGCACCTTCAAGGGGAGGACTAACAGGCAGGGCATGAAGCAATTCAGAGGCCGGTGCTTTGAAGTGAGTATTTTCTGTCATCCTATCCAATACCCAAGAGTTCACATCTGTAGCATTTCCTGTGATGTGCAGCGTTGCATAGAACTGAAGAATTAGCTCTTCATTCCAATCAACAATGTTAGTGCAGAAGTTGAGCAGTCCAGAGTCATGAAGAACATGAGGACTGGAGTGAAGCAAGGCAGTGATTCCATGTCCACATGAGGAATATGCTCATGGTCGAAGACTTTGTCTTTATTGAAAAGCAGTGAAGAATAGAAGTTGGCTTGGCTGGCAGTCCAGAAACGCTTCCTTCTAAGACGAGCAGAGTCATAGGGGTTGTAGTCCTTGAAGAATACGTGCTCGTGGAAGAAGTAATCAGCCTTGAAGTTTTGCTTCTTTGAGAAGGGATCCTTTGGCTTTGGCTAAGGAGTGTCAGTCAATTGCATCACAACCTCAGGAATGGCAATCTCGGGATCCACAGGCTGAGGAATTTCAGTTCGTTCTTCAGTTGCAGCCTGGATCATCGATTCTTCAGCAGCAATTTCATCAACACTAGTGGCTGGAATCTCTTCATGAATGGAAGGAGTGGAGTGATGTTCGGCAGAGCCCATTTGAACTTCAGTAAGTACTGGGGACTGAGGAATTTGTTGCAGAGGAGTGAACAAAGGAGAATTGGGGTGCTGACTTTCCCAAAAGGCATCATTCATCACTGGTGTGGTGCTCCCAATGTCCACATCCTCATCTTCTTCACTCATTTCTTCAACGCCGGCCTCTTTAGCTGTGAACTGAGGCATGGGTGATGAGACAACTGGAGTTGAAGGGATGGTATCCACTTCAATTTCTTCATCCAATTGCTCTGAAGTAGCAGCAGAAGGAATATCTTCATCGGATCCGCTTGGGATCTTCACCAAAGGGAACGAGTTCCCTTGATGGCATGCATGAGACTGGAACAACATCAATTGGATTCTCAAAAGAGTTGGTCAATTTCTTCATCTTCTTCGGAGCTGAAGATTCTGATGAAGTTAATGCTTTCCTTTTTCTTCAGAGCTGCACGCTCCGCAGCCTTGGTCTTCTTAGCTTCTGATGCAGAAGGAAGAATTGGACTTGGTGTAGGTGCAGGAGGAGCAGAGGAAATTGGTTCAGTTTCTTCAGGCACAACTGATGCAGTTGCCCTGGCATGATCAGTTTCTTCAGGCACAGCGGTTGAAGCTTCAGCTGTCCTGACAGTTTCTTCAGGCGCAACACTAGTGGTTGCCCTGACAGAGTCATCAGCGGCTGGAATGCAGTCATCAGCCCTGGTGCTAGCAGTTTCATCAGCAGCCTGATTTTCATCAGCGGTGCTGGCATGTTCTTCAGTCGGCTGAGAAGATGCCTCAGCCTAAGGAATTTCTGCGATGATGCTGCAACATTGGTAGTGAATTTTTCAGCTAACTTCACAAATCTGACATTGGCTCCGAGCATATCAGCTCGGTATGCTTCAAATTCATCACTGAGGTTTTTGATCTCAGTCTGAGCAGCAATGAGTTCATCAGTGGTCATTTTCACAATATTCTTCTTTAGAAGGCGCTCCTTCTTGTACTGCGCTTTCTTCAACTGCCTGGCCTTCTCAAATTTCCATTTTTCTTCATCAATGAAGGCAGTCAACACATGACTTTGACAAGGAGTGAGGTTCAACTCAGGCAGAGGTGTGTTGGGGTCCTTATGCCACAAGTCGATGAAGTCGAGGATCAACTTTGGATCCAGCATCAATGGCACATTACTGCCTTTGGCTCTAGCGGCCCTGTGCTGCCTGTCTCTGATGATTTCAGCTAGTTCCTCATCATCAGAAGGCACATGGAAGGCGACCTGCTTCTTGTGAGGACTTGGTCGAGAGCCTCGTCTAGCAGTGGCCTTAGTCTTCAGTAGAGTGGGGCCAGTTGAAGAATGCGGAGGAGCAAAAGAACTTGCAGATGCTCCTAAGGCAATGGAGATGCCTGTTTTCCTTTGGCACGAGGCGAGATGCGCAGGTGCTGAGGATTTGGAAGGAGGAGCTGAGGACTTTGGAGGAGCTAGTGCAGCTTGAGGAGTTGGCCATGAGGGCATTGCTGATGAGCTTGGCTGTGAGGACTTTGATGCAGAAGCCATGGGCTTGTGTGCAGGCTTCTTGGGCATGGCCTTCTTAGGCTTGCTAACATAGGCCTCAACAGCAGCAGCAGAATCTTCATTGAATTTCTTCACTGCTTCTTTTACCACTTTGGCCAGCTTGGCTTGACGCTTAGCCCATTCCTTTGGGAATTCTTCACCTCTTCTGATGCTAGAGGGATCAGCAACTGGGCCAGGTGCCAATGGAGGTCTTGGGCATGGAGGGTGTACAGCGAATTTCTTCATGTACTTGGGTGTAACATAGCGATATTCCCTCCATTCTCTGGCCCATATTCTTTCAATCTTCTGAATGCGCACTTTGCGCTCATTCTTTGTTTCCTCAGGGGGGTGTGTAGTACCCTGCATAGATATCATCAGGGATTTCAAACGCAGTGTTGACTTCAGGTTTCTTCCCTCCCTTCTGAGGTTTCTTGCCGCCAGCCATTTTCTTCAGCTGAGGAATCTGACAATAGAATTTTCTAAAGAGGTGTGCAACTTTTCATCGAGGAACGCTGCAAATGAGTTAAGTTGATGAGAACCTAGAGATTCAGCAGCGGACATGTGTACCTGTGAACAGAATATAGTTGTGAAGAATTTGGAGAGGTCATATGCGTTGTCAGAAGTTTTTGCAAATAGAACAAGTTTGGGGAATATGACCAGATGAGTCTTGAGGAATTTCACTAAGCGTTCTTTGACTTAGGTTCCAGAGTTGCATAGATTGAAAATCCACACAATTAAGGAATCTTGAAGAAAAATGTTGCTTAGGGAAACAGATCAAGAACAGATGTCGTGTGAGGTGTTTAGTGTGTGAAGATTTGAAGAATAAACACCTTTTGAAGATTTTGAAGAGAACATCAGAATTAACAAGGGTAGTAAAAGCAACTTTAATTACCCTTGACGTAGAACACGACAAACTGAGAGGTGTAGATTTAGAAGTTCGTCAGTTCAGATCTTCCACGCCCTAACTTGGCAGAGGAAGACAACTACGGCAGCGGCGAAGTGAAGAAATCCGCGGCCGGCGCGAGTACGACGGCGACGAGGTCGAGGCAGTGAAGCTCTTCCTCACCGGCGACGATGAAACTAGCGGCGGCGCTAGGTTTTGAGAGCTCGAGCGAGGGAGCGAGGTCGAGCGGAGTAAAAAATGAAGTGAGGAAGGGAGGGGGTATTTATAGCCGTGGTGAAAAACTGCTCGCCCGAGGAAATTGGACGAACGTGCCCCTGACCCTTCTCATTCGCGTGTCATGTGTCACCCACGTATTGAGAGGTGGCGATCATGCGAGATCGTGGGTGAATAGATAAGTCCATCATGGAATGTGGAAAGGTTTGAGCGGCAAAAGCCGAAAATTCAGATAAGATAATTTTAATGTTTCTTTCGCAAATTCTTCAGCTGACAAGGATATAGTGAAGATTTTGAACGAGTTTCAAATAGAACGCAGATGAAGAATTTATGAATAGACTGGGTTGAGTTTAGCATAGAGGGGGAAGGGTCCGATCACATTCACTTTGCAGAAAAAACAACTTGAAGAAATAGCAATAAGTGAATGCTGTAGAGGACATAATATATATATATATATATATATATATATATATATATATATATATATATGCCAATGAAGAACAACAACGGAAAGAGCGAAGACATTGCAAAGTTGAAGAAATTTAACAACAGAGGAATTTCAAAAAAGAAGAAAAATTCAAATTCAAGATTTTCAACTTTTGTTGGTGGCGTGACCCACCGTATAAGAATGATGATTTCAGACACTGCGTACAATTGTCGTAGGGTTCTGAGAATCAAATTGTTCGTTAATTTCTTCACACTTAGAGTGTTAGTCTTCATTGATTGAAGAAAAACGTTTCTTCGTGTGTTGCACATCTAAGTCATCAATTTTGCATAAGTGTTAGGATGTGTGTCCTTTTCAAAGGATATTAGAAGATTCTACGATATTTAGCTCACACCGCAACTTGCTAAATCTCTTCTCATCCAAGGGCTTTGTGAAGATATCGGCTATCTGTTCTTCAGTCTTCACATGCTCAATAGAGATGTCGCCCTTCAACACATGATCATGAAGAAAATGATGATGAATCTGAATGTGCTTTGTCTTCAAGTGCTGAACTGGGTTATGAGCAATCTTGATGGCACTCTCATTGTCACAGTAGAGAGGCACATTCTTCACGTTGATGCCGTAGTCCTTGAGGGTTTGCTTCATCCATAGCAATTGAGCACAGCAAGAACCAGCAGCAATGTACTCAGCTTCAGCAGTAGACAGTGATACGCAGTTCTGTTTCTTCGAGGACCAACAGACCAAGGATCGTCCGAGGAAATGGCATGTGCCTGATGTTGACTTGCGGTCCACACGATCACCAGCATAGTCAGAGTCTGAATATCCAATGAGATCAAAAGTCGAGCCCTTGGGATACCATAATCCAAGTGTTGGTGTGTGAGCTAGATATCGAAGAATATGCTTCACAGCCTTATGGTGTGATTCCTTCGGTGTAGCTTGAAAGCGGGCACACATGCAAACACTAAGCATAATATCTGGCCTAGATGCACATAAATACAATAAAGAACCAATCATGGAGCGGTATACCTTTTGATCAAAGTCAATACCATTTTCATCAGTGCATAGATGGCCATTTGTGGGCATAGGGATTTTGACGCCTTTGCAATCTTGCATGCCGAATTTCCTCAGTACATCCTTGAGGTATTTCTCCTGAGATATGAATATGCCATTGCGCTGTTGACGAATTTGAAGACCTAAGAAGAATTTCAATTCTCCCATCATAGACATTTGATATTCTTCACTCATCATATAGGCAAATTCATCACTGTAACGTTGGTCAGTACAGCCAAAAATGATATCATCAACATATATTTGGCACACAAACAATTCACCATCATAAGATTTAGTGAAAAGAGTTGGGTCAAGTGAACCGGGTTTGAAGCCTTTCTTCATGAGGAATTCCTTCAAAGTATCATACCACGCCCGAGGGGCCTGCTTGAGGCCATAGAGGGCCTTATTGAGTCTGAAGACTTTGTCAGGATGCTTTGGATCTTCAAAACCTGGGGGTTGAGCAACATATACTTCTTCCTCAAGCTTACCATTGAGGAATGCACTTTTCACATCCATTTGATATAAGATGATATCATGATGGTTAGCATAAGCAAGTAATATGCGAATAGCCTCAAGTCTAGCAACAGGTGCAAAAGTTTCATCGAAATCAATTCCTTCAACCTGTGTGTAGCCTTGAGCTACAAGCCGTGCCTTATTCCTCACCACAAGGCCATTTTCATCTTGCTTGTTGCGGTAGATCCACTTTGTGCCAATGATATTGTGCTTGCGAGGATCTGGACGTTTGACCAGTTCCCAGACGTTGTTGAGCTCGAATTGATGTAATTCCTCTTGCATAGCTTGAATCCATTCAGGCTCCAGAAATGCTTCATCTACCTTAGTGGGCTCTGAGATAGAGACAAAGCAAAGTGCCCACAAAAGTTAGACTAATGTGAAGCTCTTGAGCGTGTGAGAGGACCTGGATGTTGATGTCGCTGATGATTTTCTCAATCTGCACTTCATTTGCAACGCGAGGATGAGCGGGTTGTCGTTGAGGAATTGATCAGCATTTTCTTCAGCACCATTTTCCTCAGGTGCATCAGCATGATGTTCTTCACGTTCTGGAATGACTTCTTCAGCAGATTCTTCGGTAGGAATGACATCCTCAGTAGCCTTGAACTTGATAGTTTCCTCAGGTGACTTTTCATCTAGCACAGGAGGTAGGTGCTCTCTTTGTGAGCCATTAGTTTCATCAAACCGCACATCTACAGTTTCAACAACCTTGTGGTGAACGTTGTTGAAGACTCTGTAGGTGTGCGAGTCCTTTCCGTAACCAAGCATAAAACCTTCATGTGCTTTCGGTGCAAATTTAGAATTGTGATGAGGATCTCTAATCCAACATTTAGCACCGAAGACTTTGAAATAACTCACATTGGGTTTCTTGTCAGTGAGGAGTTCATATGCAGTCTTTTTGAAGAATTTGTGAATATATACCCTGTTGATGATGTGGCACGCAGTATCAATTGCCTCAATCCAGAAATGACGAGGCGTCTTGTATTCATCAAGCATAGTGCGAGCCATCTCAACAAGAGTCCTGTTCTTGCGCTCCACGACGCCATTCTGCTGAGGAGTATAAGGAGCAGATAACTCATGAGTAATACCAAGTTCATCAAGATAGTCATCAAGACCAGTATTCTTGAACTCAGTTCCATTGTCACTTCTGATGTGCTTGATCTTCACACCAAAGTTGGTTGAAGCCCTCGAGGAAAATCGTTTGAAGACTTCTTGCACTTCACGTTTGTAAGTGACAATATGCACCCATGTGTAACGAGAGTAATCATCAACAATAACAAAGCCATATAGAGATGCTTCATTAGTGAATGCAGAGTAATGGTTAGGACCAACGAGATCCATGTGAAGCAATTCAAATGGTCGAGTGGTAGTCATGATACTCTTCGCTGGAATCTTGGCCTTGGTCATATTTCCAGCTTCACAGGCTCCGCACAAGTGATCCATGAGGAATTTGACATTCTCAATGCCAATGACATGCTTCTTCTTCGCAAGCGTGTGCAACTTCCTCATGCCAGCATGACCTAGTCGTCGATGCCATAGCCAGCCTTCTGAAGCTTTTGCAAGTAGACATATAGTTGGTAGTGGTCCTGTAGAGAAATCAACAATATACAGATCTCCTCTCCTAAAGCCTTCGAAGACTTTGGAATTGTCAGCTTCCATGATCACAACACAACGATACTTGCCAAAGATAACAACCATATCAATATAACAAAGCATTGAGACTGACATGAGGTTGTATCCTAAGGACTCGACAAGCATGACTTTGTCCATGTGTCGATCCTTTGAGATCGCAACCTTACCTAGACCCAATACCTTGCTTTTGCCTTTGTCAGCGAAGATGATATGGTTCAGATGCGATGGAGATAAGGGAACATCCATCAATAGATTCCTGTCACCAGTCATGTGGTTCGTACATCCACTATCGAGGATCCACTCAGTGGCTTTGGGTAGATCATCCTGCAGATGAATTGGTGCAACTTACGAACTCATATACTTCATCAGTGAAGAATATGACATCAATTTCATCAGATCAATTTCATCAAGCAGTAGAACAGATAAAATAGTATGAGGACGTGAGAAATGAGGATTCATTTCTTCATGATTAGCCTGTGTCCTTTCAGGCATATTCAGGTCTCCAGCAAATTCTTCAGACGTTTAAGTACGTCTGGAGACCTGACCCTGCATAAGAGATTAGTTCCTTTTCTTCACCACCCACATCTGAAGGGGTGGCAAAGAGTTCATCATTCTGCGAGCTCCATGAGAGAACAGTGGCATAGAAGCCAGTCCACTTCGTTTCACATAAGAGGAGTTAGGGTAAGCATATGAATAAGCAGAGAAATTCCTCGAGGACTTATGGACATAATGGTTAGAAGAATAATGCTCATATTCATAGCCCTTAGATCTTCCTTGTGAAACAGAAGTGTTAGCACGATGATGTTCATATGAGGACTTTGATCCTTTTGAGGAATTTGATCCACGTGAGGAATTCGGTCCATATGAGGACTTGGATCCATATGAAGAATTTGGTCCATATGAAGAATTTTATCCGGGGTTCCTATTCTTCACAGGTGGTGTCATGATGACATTCACCTGAAGACTTTCAAGGCACCTTTTGGGAACCCAGATTTTCTTCATAGGGGAACTGTTCCTGCAGTTAGTACAAACAAATCTGGCAAATACTTCACCATTCTGATTTTTGAACAGTTTATAGTTGGAGTCAAATGACTCATCAGAAGAATGAGGAGATTCACATGTAAATCCAGATAAAGTAGATGGATCTACTGGAGGTCCCTTTGCAGCAACCCATGATGTTTTGGGATACTGCTTAGGCATCTAGTATGTCCCATCAGCATTGAGTTTCCTCTCAAAGGCAATAACCTCTTTCCTAGGGTTCCTGTCGAGGATCTGCTTTTTAAGCACATCACAAAGAGCCTGATGCCCTTTGAGGCTTTTGTACATGCCTGTCATATACAATTCCTTCAGCCCTGCATCATCAGTGATACTAGAAATGTCCTCAGATGAGGAATTAGTGATAGCAGAGACAGGTGAAGAATTTGTAACATTAGAAGCATTTGAACATTCAGGTGAAGAATTAGCAGATTCACGTGCAATGCACTTCAAACATGGACGAACAAATTCTTCCTGAGCAGCGCTGATTTGTTGAGCAAGTAATGAATCGCGCTCCTTCTGAAGATCTTCATAACTCACCCTTAGCTTTTCAAGATCTTGCTTTCTTTGAAGAAATTCATAAGAAAGCTTCTCATGATCAGATAAGAGAGTGTTACACTACTGGAATTTGCTTATTTGCCGTCTGCCTATTCTTTGCCGTCTGCCTATTCTTCAAAAAGCAGACGGCAAAGAAGCTCTTTACCGATGCCTACTTTGCCGGAGCCTTTTGCCGTCCGCGGCAGACGGCAAAGGCCTTTGCTTTCCGCCATCCTTGCCTTTGCCGTCTGCCGTGGCAGACGACATAGTAGCTGATTCCTATAGTGTTATGATGACTTTGAAGGTTATCAAACTTAGACTGAAGTCTCTGAAGACTTTCAGCCAAAGCTTTCGACTGATCCATTTCTTCACCCAACATATCATCGCTCTTACCCAGCATGTATTGAACTTTTTCCAAAGCTCTTCGTTGTTTAGTGGCAAGGGAAGCAAGTTTGGCATAACTGGGTCCAAATTCATCACCAGATTCATCATCACCGGAATCATAGGTAGCATTCTGTTACCTTAGCACCTTTTGCCATAAGACATGGTGTAGAGGATGACGAGTCTGGTTCGAATGTCATAGCTTTGAGTGATTCTTTGAAATCCTCAAACCAAGGATCATGACGAGTTCGATGACCTTCATAGACCTTAGAGAGTCGGTCCCAGATAAGCTTTGCATGGCTGAGGTGCATGATATTCCTGAACTGATTTTGAGACAGACAGGAACAAATGACGTCCTTTGCTGTGAGGTTGAGAAGAGTGTACTTGCGAATGTCATCGGCTTCCGCCATCTTGCACAGATCGGTAAGACCAATCTTAGTGACGGTCCACAGTTCACTGTTCATCGCCATGAGGCGCTTCTTCATCATGGCCTTCCACTTGGGATAATCGTGACCATCAAAGATGGGGCATGACACGGTCTTCATTCCTGCGGTCGACATAACTAAAACTCCAGGCGGTTAAACCAAAATCACACAGAACAAGGGAGTACCTCGCTCTAATACCAATTGAAAGTGCGTTAAGTCGACTAGAGGGGGGTGAATAGGCGATTTTTATGAATTCTTCACCGAGGAATTTCAGGGTGAGGAAATTCCTAAGAGAAGAACTACTTGCAGCGGAATAAGTACTCAGATGCAAACATAACATAGCATAAGCATGGTCATCATGATGAAATGAAAACACGCACATAGTACAGAAAGCGTAAACACAGGATAAACAGGATGAAGACAAACAGACTGAAGAAATTGAACTGAGGAAATTGAGAATGTCTTCAGTCAAAGTCTTCACACAGATATGAACAAGCACATAAAAAAGTTATAAGGAAATGAAAGGGTTGAGGAAATAGAACCAGTAGGCTTGGTGAAGACAATGATTTGGTAGACCAGTTCCAACTGCTGTGACAGGTGATTTGGGTTTGGGTTTGTAGGTGTTTGGGTTTGGGTAACAAGCGTCGAATCCACGCAGGATCAATCTCTTCAGTGATGCTCAATCACTTTGGGTTTGTAGGTGTTTGGGTTTGGGTTTTCCTCACTTGATGATTTTCACTCAAAGTCCTCGGAGGATGGGATGCTCTCAAATGACAAGTGTCAGTTTCTCTCGGAGTAGCCAACCAGCTAGTGGTTGTAGGGGGCGGCTATTTATAGCATAGGGAGCAGCCCGACATGATAAGACATAAATGCCCTTGAATGATACGACCGTTAGGTCGAGAAGATATTTTGGGACAGCTGGCGCGTAGCACAGCAACGGTCGGAAATTTGACTATCAAATTCGTTAGGGCTATCATGTTCCTCACTTGTAGGCAATCTGCACTGGTGAATTCCTAACTCCTCAGTCAGACAAATTCCTCAGAGACCAGAAGAACTTCGTCTCTGTCACTGAAGAAACTGACTGAGCTATATGAGATTTCCAATGGCTTCACTCGAAGGGATTGGTAGGTGTAGGATTTTGAGATGAGCATCACTTGGAAATTTTTCCTTCGTATTTCCTCTACCCCCTTTAAGAGTACGGTGTTTCCTATGACTCAAGAAGGAGAAAATGAAACTACGAAAACAAAAGTCTTCACGCTTCATGTTCGTCGCATGAAATCCAAGTCTTCAGGGTCACACCAATTTCTTCACTTTCAAAGTCTTCACAAATCCAAAGTCTTCAGTTGAAGACATTTATTTTTAGGGGTCGACTTTCTCTGTAAATATCAAACTCCTCATAGACTTATAGACCTGTGTACACTCACAAATGCATCAGTCCCTTAACCTATAAGTCTTCAATACACCAAAATCACTAAGGGGCACTAGATGCACTTACACAAACCAATAAATTGGAGAAGAAATACGAAGCTATAACAATCATGCATAAAATAGTTCAAAGAAGACTCAAATAATATTAGTGGATAGACCTGATCATAAACTCACAATTCATCGGCTCCCAACAAACACACCGCAAAAGAGTTACATCAAATAGATCTCTAAGAACATCGAGGAGAACATTGTATTGAGGATCAAAGAGAGAGAGGAAGCCTTCTAGTTACTAACTATCGACCCGTAGGTCTGCGGTAAACTACTCACGCATCATCGGAGGGGCAGCAAGGATGATGAAGAACCCCTTCATGATCGTTGCCCCCTCCGGCAGAGTGCCGAAAAAGGCCTCTAGATTGGATCTTGTGGTTTTGGAACTTGCGCCAGCGGAAAAAGTATTTCGTTGACTCCCCTAGGGTTTCTGGGATTTTCGAGTATTTATAGAGGCGGAAGTAGGTCAAGGGGGTTCCCGTGGGCTCCACTACCCACCAGGGCGCGCCGGAGGCCCCTTGCGCGCCCTGGTGTCTAGTGGGCCCCATGTGCCTCCTCTCATGTTGTCCAGAAGCTTCCAGGTTCTCTTATCACCAGAAAAAAATCACCAAAAAGTTTCGTGGCAATTGGACTTCGTTTGATATTCATATTCTGCGAAGTAAAAAAACAGCAACTGGCACTTGGCACTAGGTTAATAGGTTAGTCCCAAAAAATGATATAAAATTGCTAGTAAATGTATATAAAACATCCAAGATTGATTCTTTAATGGCATGGAACAATAAAAAAATATAGATACATTGGATATGTATCAGTCATGATGTCTCTAGAAAATACTAACTTGTGTGATTTTTCCAATGCTAATAATAGTGATTTTATTAGTACTCCGATTGCTCCCGCCATTAGTGCGTAATCTTATGAAATTAATGCCTCTTTGTTGAATCTTGTTATGAAGAACAATTTTCTAGTATTCCTAATGAAGATGTTACATCCCATCTTAATACTTTCGTTGAATTGTGTGATATGCAAAAGAAAAAAAACATGTGGATAATGATATTGTCAAATTGAAGTTATTTCCATTCTCCCAATGATATAGTGCTAAAACTTGGTTTTCATCCTTGCCTAAAAAGTATCGATTCATGGAATAAGTGTAAGGATGATTTTATTTCCAAGTATTTTCCTCCCACTAAGATAATCTCTCTTAGGAACAACATAATGATTTTTAAGCAACTTGATCATGAACATGTTGCACAATCTTGGGAGAGGATGAAGTTAATGATAAGAAATTGCCCTACTCATGGTTCAAGTTTATGGATGATCATACGAAAACTTTATGTTGGATTGAATTTGGCATCTAGAAATCTTTTGGATTCTGCCGCGGGTGGTACTTTTATGGAGATCACATTAGGAGAAGCTAGTAAACTCCTAGATAGTATTATGTCAAATTACTCTCAATGGCATACCGAAAGATCTTCTACTAATAAAAAAGTGCATGATATTGAAGAAATTAATGCTTTGAGTGGAAAGATGGATGAACTTATGAAATTTATTGCTAGCAAGAGTGCTCCTATTGATCCTAATGATGTGCCTTTGTCTACTTTAACTGAGAATAATAATGAATCTATGGATGCGAATTTTGTTGGTAGGAACAATTTTTGTAATAACGCTTATAGAGGAAATTTTAATCCTAGGTCGTTTCCTAGTAATTCCTCTGATAATTATGGTAATTCCTACAACAATTATTATGGAAATTATAATAATATACCCTCTGATCTTGAGAATAATATCAAAGATTTTATTAATTCCCTAAAGATTTTTAATGCCATGATAGAAGAAAAATTGCTTAAGTTTGATGATGTGGCTAGGAACGTTGATAGAATTTCTCATGAGATTGATTGTTTTAAGATTAGATCTATGCCACCCAAGCTTGATATTAATGAGTCTTTGAAATCTATTTAAATTTCTATTAATGAAAGTAGGGAGAGTATCGCTAGAATGCGAGCTAAGAGAGAATGGCTAGAAAAAGTATGTTCTTTTAGTTTTTGCGATAATCATGATGAAGATCTTAAAGTGATTGGTGTGACTCCTATTGAATATTTTTTGCTAATATAAAACTTGATAAATCAAGTACTCGAGAAGAGTCAATAATTTGGAGAGTGATGATCTTAATCAAAAAATTGATAAAAGTGGGTTTGGCGAGGTCAAAACTTTAACTAGTGATGTGCCCACTCTTTTGGATTTCAAGGATTTTAATTATGATAATTGTTATTTGATTGAGTGTATTTCCTTGTTGCAATCCATGCTTAATTACCTCATGCTTATGATCAGAATAAAGCTTTTACTAAACATATCGTTGATGCTATGAAGAAATGTTTTGAAGAAAAACTTGAGTTGGAAGTTTCAATCCCTAGAAAGCTTTCTGATGAATGGGAACCTACTATTAAAATTAAGATTAAATATTATGAGTTCAATGCTTTATGTGATTTGGGTGCTATGTTTCTACTATTCCAAAAACTTTATGTGATGTGCTAGGTTTCCATAAACTTGATGATTGTTCTTTAAATTTGCACTTAGCGGATTACACTATTAAGAAACCTATTGGAAGAATGAATGATGTTCCTATTATTGCAAATAGGAATTATGTGCCCACAAATTTCATTGTTCTTGATATTGATTGCAATCCTACATGCCCATAATTCTTGGTAGACCTTTCCTTAGAATGATTGGTGCAATTATTGATATGAAAGAAGGAAACATTATATTTCAATTTTCATTAAGGAAGGGCATGGAACATTTCCCAAGAAACAAAATTAAGTAACCATATGTATCTATAATGAGGGCCACCTATAGATTGAATACCAAAGATGTCAATACCTAAAGATCTATGCATTATGCCTAGCTAAGGGCGTAAAACGATAGCGCTTGTTGGGAGGCAACCCAATGTGTATTTATTTTATTCTATTTTCCAATAAATATGCCATTATGATTCTATAATGATGGTGCTCTTGTGTTTTAAATTAGTGTTTGTGCCAAGTAAGACCTTTGGTATGATTTGGAAAATAGTTGATTTGATTCTGTGAAAAAACAGAAACGTTTGTGCCCAGTTCTAGAATTTTGTAAATTCACAGAGATGTGCTTTTGCTCTGAATTGTTTACATAAAATTGACATAAAAATTTCCCACCTTTTACTATTTTTTCAGAATTTATAGAATTACAGAAGTATGGTCATTGTTCAGATTACTACAGACTGTTCTGTTTTTCACAGATTCTGTTTTTACTGTGTTGTTTGCTTATTTTGATGAATCTATGGTTAGTATCACGGGGTATGAGCCATCGTGAAGTTAGAATACAAGAGTTATAATGCCAATATAAAATTAGAATGAGTTTACAACAGTACCTAAACTGGTTGTGTTGCTTTATTATACTAATGGATGTCACGAGTTTTCTGTTGAGTTTTGTGTTGTGAAGTTTTCAAGTTTTTGGGTAAAGTTTCGATAGGCTAACGAATAAGGAGTGGCCAGAGCCTAAGCTTGGGGATGCCCAAGGCACCCCAAGGTAATATTCAAGGACAACCAAGCATCAAAGCTTGGGGATGCCCCGGATGGCATCCCCTCTTTTGTCTACAATCCATCAGTAAATTACTTGAGGCTATATTTTTATTCACTACATGATATGTGTTTTGGTTGGAGCATCGTGTATTATATGAGTCTTTGATTTATTTGATTTTTAGTTTTCCCACAATCACTTTTAATGGACACACCTTTTGAGAGGGACATGATACGTCTCCACCGTATCTATAATTTTGATTGTTCCATGCTGTTATAGTATCAATCTTGGATGTTTTATAATCATTTTATAGTCATTTTATATCATTTTTTGGTACTAACCTATTGACATAGTGCCAAGTGCCAGTTGTTGTTTTCTGCATGTTTTTTACATCGCAGGAAATCAATACCAAACGGAGTCCAAATGCAACGAAACTTCACGGAGAATTTTTTGGACCAGAAGACACCTAATGGGCCAAGGCTGCGCCTGGGGTGCTCAGAGGGGAGCACAACCCACCAGGGCGCGCCAGGAGGCCCACGCGTGCCCTAGTGGTTTGTGCCCACCTCGGGTGCCCCCCGGACTGCCTCTTTGCTCTATAAATACCCCAATATTCCAGAAACCCTAGGGGAGTCGATGAAAATCAATTCCAGCCGCTGCAGAGTCCAGAACCACCAAATCCAATCTAGACACCATAAAGGAGGGGTTCACCACTTCCATTGGTGCCTCTCCGATGATGCGTGAGTAGTTCTTCGTAGACCTTCGGGTCCGTAGTTAGTAGCTAGATGGGTTCCTCTCTCTTGCTGGATTCTCAATACAATGGTCTCTTGGAGATCCATATGATGTAACTCTTTTTCCGGTGTGTTTGTTGGGATCCGATGAAGTTTGAGTTTATGATCAGATCTATCTTTTTATATCCATGAAAGTTATTTGAGTTTCTTTGATCTCTTATATGCATGATTGCTTATATCCTCGTATTTATTCTCCGATATTTGGGTTTTGTTTGGCCAACTTGATCTATTTATTTTGCAATGGGAAGAGGTGCTTTATAGTGGGTGCGATCTTACGGTGCTTGATCCCAGTGGCAGAAGGGGAACCGACACGTATGTATTGTTGCTACTAAGGATAAAACGACGGGGTCTATCTCTACATAGATAGATCTTGTCTACATCATGTCATCGTTCTTATTGCATTACTCCGTTTCTCCATGAACTTAATACACTAGATGCATGCTGGATAGCGGTCGATGTGTGAGTAATAGTGGTAGATGCAGGCAGGAGTCGGTCTACTAATCTTGGACGTGATGCCTATATAATGATCATTGCCTGGATATCGTCATGATTATTTGATGTTCTATCAATTGCCCAACAATAATTTTTTTACCCACTGTTTGCTATTTTTCTTGAGAGAAGCCACCAGTGAAACCTACGCCCCCCAGGTCTCTTTCTCATATTATTTGCCTTTGTGATCTCTTTTCCATTGCATTTATTTTCAGATCTACTAAACCAAAAATACAAAAATACCTTGCTGCGTTTTATTATTATTTATTTTATTTGGCGTTCGATCTATCAATCTACTACAATTTATTCACGTCCGTCTTCCTATCTTGAGGCGCCGCCATCCGAAAGGGATTGACAACCCCTTTTACACGTCGGGTTGCGAGGATTTGTTATCTGTGTGCAGAGGCTGTTTACGTTGTGTTGCTTGGTTCTCCTACTAGTTCAATAACCTTGGTTTCATCACTGAGGGAAATACCTACCGTCGCTGTGATGCATCATCCCTTCCTCTTTGGGGAAATACCGACGTAGTCCTAGCAGACATCAGGACACACATTAATCGTGAATTTATTAGAATACTATTTGAGCTTCACTTATATCTTTTGAGCTAGGTAGTTGCTCTAGTGCTTCACTTATATCTTTTAGAGCACGGTGGTGGTTATATTTAAAGAAATTGATGAACTCTCATGCTTCACTTATATTATTTTGAGAGTCTTATAAATAGTATGGAAATTTTGTTTGGTTATGAATTTAGTCCTAACATGATGGGTATTCAAGAGGGATATAATAAAAACTTTCATGAAGATCATTGAATATATGAGAAGTTTGGTTCCTTGCATTGTTTTGAGATATAAAGATGGTGATATTAGAGTCATGTTATTAGTAAATTGTGGAATAGTAATAATATTTGTGTTAAGGTTTGTGATTCCCGAAGCATGCACGTATTATCTCCCGTTATGCGTTGAAATTGGGGCATGATTTATTATTGATTGTCTTCCTTATGAATGGCGGTCGGGGACGAGCAATGGTATTTTCCTACCAATCTATCCCCCAGGACATCAAAAGGAACTTTCTGGTGCCGTTGCCGTGGAGGTTCTTCAACATATACCAGGTTCCTAATCACAAATCTCATCTCCTCACAATTTACATTATTCGCCATTTGCCTCTCGTTTTCCTCTCCCCCACTTCATAAAAATTTGCCCTTTTTGTGCCCCTCTTTTTTGTTCGCTGTTTTCTTGCCGGATTTGTTTTTGAGTGCAATCTTGTTGTGTAGTCATCATGACTCAAGAGAACACCAAGTTATGTGATTTCTCGAATATTAACAACAATGATTTATTGGCACTCCGATTGCTCCTCCCGCCACTAGTGTGGAGTCTTGTGATATTAATACTGCTTTGTTGAATCTTGTTATGAAAGATCAGTTTTCCGGTACTCCTAATGAGGATGCCGCGTCCCATCTTAATACCTTCGTGGAATTATGCGATATGCAAAAGAAAAAAATATGTGGAGAATGATGTTGTGAAGATGAAATTATTTCTGCTTTCTTTGTGTGATTCTGCAAAAAATTGGTTCTCTTCTTTGCCTCGCAGTAGTATCGATTCCTGGAATAAGTGCAAAGATGCTTTTATCACTAAGTATTTTCTACCCGCAAAAATTATTTCCCTTAGAACCCAGATCATGAATTTCAAGCAACTTGAACATGAGCATGTTGCACAATCTTGGGAAAGGATGAAAATGATGCTAAGGAATTGCCCAACTCATGGGTTAAATCTTTGGAAGATCATACAAAATTTTTATGCGGGATTGAATTTTGTTTCTCGTAATCTTTTAGATTCTGCCGCGGGTGGTACTTTTATGGAAATTACTTTAGGTGAAGCCACTAAATTGCTTGATAATATTATGGCAAATTATTTGCAATGGCATACCGAAAGAGCTCCTACTAGTAAAAAAGTTAATTCAGTTGAAGAAATTTCTTCTTTGAGTGAAAAAGTTGATGCTCTTATGAAATTGGTTGCTAGTAAAAGTGCTCCTATTCATTTTAATGATATGCCTTTGTCTACTTTGATTGAGCAAAATAGTGATGCCGTAGATGTGAATTTTATCTCTCGAAATAATTTCAATAACAATGCTTATAGAGGTAATTATAATCCTAGGCCTTTTCGTAGTAATTCCTCTAATAATTATGGTAATTCGTATGGAAATCAATCTTATAATAATAATAGGAACACCTCTGATGTTGAGAATAATATTAAAGAATTTATCAATACGCAAAAGTTTTCAGCACTACCATAGAAGAAAAGTTGAATAAGATTAATGATTTGTCTAGAAGTGTTGATAGAATTTCTCATGATGTGGAAAATCTCAAGATGAAAATTTTTGTGCCTAAGGTTGATGAATCAATTAAAGCTCTTTATGTTTCTATGGATGAAAGTAAGAAAAGAACCGCTATGCTTAGAGCTAAAAGAGAATTTTTAGAAAAAAGCATTTTCTATTGATTACTTTCGCAAAAGTGATGAAGATCTTAAAATGATTGGTGTTTCTTCTATTGATTCCTTGTTTAGTAAAGTTAAGATTGATGAAAAATGGACCAGAGAAGAGTCAACTTTAGCTAGAAGGCACCCCGATAATTCGGAGGGTGAAAATCTTGTTGAGAAAATTGATAAAAGTGGGTTTGAAGAGGTCAAGACTTTAACTACTGATGTGCCCACTCTTTTGGATTACAAAGTCTTTAATTATGATAGTTGCTCTTTGATTGATTGTATTTCTTTGTTGCAATCCATGATAAATTCACCCCATGCATATGAAAAAATAAAGCTTTTACTAAACATATTGTTGATGCTATGATGAAAGCTTTAGAAGAAAATTTGGAATTAGAAGTATCAATTCCTAGAAAATTGCATGATGAATGGGAACCTACCATCAAAGTCAAGATTAAAAATTATGAGTGTTTTGCTCTCTGTGATTTGGGTGCTAGTGTTTTGTAGCGACCAGACCTGAAACAGTCTGATCTCTATGCATCAGTGTCATCCCTGGATCGGTAATGCTGACACGCACAATACTTGAAGGATTTATAACAGAGTAGCAATCACACACTTATTACATCGAATGTCTCAAAAGAGAACTCATTACAATAAATATGGCTTAAGGCCATCTAATACGATAACAGCGGAAGGCTTGGAAGATAAAGTGAGTCCATCAACTCCAACGGCATCACTGAGTGAAAGACCACGACCTAAGGCTCCTTACTCGTCGTCTGAAAAGTCTGCAACATGATACGTTGCAGCTCGAAAACGGGTCAGCACATGGAATATGCTGGCAATTTGACACAAGAGAGTAGTAAACAGAATAAAGCTATCACTACATGCATATATGGCTAGTGGAGGCTCTATGGTTAATATGTTTTGCGAAAAGCCAATTTTTCCCTACAACAAAGGAATAAACTTTTATTTAACTATCATGGTGGTTGTTAAACATTGAGAATGGTGAACCCCATCTCAATCCCAATTAAAAAGGTAATTAATAACCCAATCAAATTTTTATAATTAAGAGTGATGAGATCCACATGATAATCCAAGAACTAGATACTCAAGATGTCCATAACCGGGGACACGGCTAACCATGATTAGTTTGTACACTCTGCAGAGGTTTGCGCACTTTTCCCCACTAGACTCGATCTCCTCCGTTGGATTTCTCACACTACATGGTGGTTGAGGAACGGATGACCGAGACACAGTCTTTCAGAAGCGTTAGCACCTTACGATGGGTAGACAGTACCACCTACATCCCCTACATCTGCTAGTCTATCACTGTAAGAGTTCACACGACTTAATCAACTATGCTAGAGCCCATAATACCTTGTGGCTGCACACGGAAGTTTCTAGCATGAATAATCTCATGATCCCTTTGAACCTGGGTGGCAGTCCATAGGAGAATCACACGGTACCCCGGGATTTCCAATAAAATACAGGCAATCACTGGGTTCCCCAGGTGCCTCAATCCACCCAGATGTGTATTAAAGTTGCCACCTTAAGTTAAACCATTAATTAACAATCTCACAACTGTCATGGATACACTCAAACCCAAATCCACGTCTACGAGCATAGCATGCCAATATAACCATAGCGTAGAAGTAACTCCCAAAGGTTTGATAATATTAGGTGAATAGGTACTACCTCATCTACTTCCCAAATCCACAATTTAATTTAGATCCTAACCATGCAATTTTTTTTTAGGATTGATCTAATGCAATAAAACTGGGTAGTAAAGAGGTATGATCAAAGTGTTACTTGCCTTGCTGATGAGCCGCGAAACCTAGAGACTCGCACTCCGGGTACTCTATCGCAAACAAACAAGCATACAATAAGATCTCAAGCAAGGGCACGGGTAAAACTCAAATAAGAGATCTAACCAGAAAGTTCAACTTAAGAACTCCGGTTTGCAAAAAGAATCAAATCAAACGAAGCAACAAAACTCAAACGGCGAAAGAAACAAGCTTCGTTTACTAATCTGGACTAAAGTCAAATTTTATAGTAGCAAAATCTTATTCAAGTTGGTTAAATAGAAAGAGGGCTTAGAGACGAAACTCTAGGCGCTTGAATCGCCTGATTCCGATAAACAAGCGAAAAGATAAACTAAAAGGAAAATCAGATCAGAAATCGCGATCGAAAATAATCGCGGAAAATCTGAGAAAAAGAAAAATTGACGAACAGGCTAACAAACGAACGTTCGCTGTCTGCGGCTAAACGGTGAAAACCGTTCGTTAAAATGAACGTACGAATGGGCGTTCGCTAATTAACTAAACCGAAAAAATAAATATAACCGGATCTAAAAAACGGATCTAGGGCTTCGAAAAAAACCGTTCGGTTTTCTCGCAAAAACCGAGGCGGCGGCGGTGGTCCGGCGAGGCGGCGACGGCGGCGGTGCGGCTCCGGCGAGGCGGCGCGGCAGCGGGCGGTGTCGGCGGCGGCGGCGGCGGGCTGGCGCGGGCGGCGGCTAGGGTTTGGGTTTGCGCGCGGGTGGGCTGGCGGCGGCGTGGGCCTCGGGGAGGCTCTAGGCGGCGGCTTATAATGCTCCCCGGGCGGAGTCCCGCTCGGGTACGGCCCGGAGTCGGTTTCTCTTTAAAAAAATAATAATAATTCCAACGTGCAGAAAAAGAAAGAAAAGAAGTACTAAATGGACTCCAAAAATCCCGAAATAAATTTTCCCCGTCCTCTGAGAATAGGCCGGACAAGGTGAACATTTATTTGTCCCTAAAATGCAATTTTGAAAAACGCATATTTTCCTAATTCAAATAAAATAGCGATAAAACTCCGAATAAAATTCTTATTTGATTTTAATATGAAACCGCTGATATTTCTTTATTTTGAGGAAGTCATTTTATCCTCTCTCTTTTATTTTTATAAAAGAAATATTCAAAGAGAAAATAATTAAAATCAAACGATCCTCTTTTCAAAATTCGAGAAAAACTCGAATATGAAAATAATGAAATCCCCAACTATCTCCGTGGGTCCTTGAGTTGCGTAGAATTTCTAGGATCAAACCAAAATTCAAAGAAAATATGATATGCAATGATGATCTAATGTATAACATTCCAAATTTAAAATTTGGGATGTTACAAACCTACCCCCCCCCCCCAAGATGAATCTCGCCCTCGAGATTCAGGTTGGCTAGAAAATAGGTGTGGGTGATCTTTCCGTAGGTCTTCCTCTCGTTCCCAGGTGGCTTCACCCTCGGTATGGTGGCTCCACTGAACTTTGCAGAATTTGATAACCTTGCTGCGTGTGACACGGCTGGCAAACTCGAGAATCCTGACTGGCTTCCCCTCGTAGGTCAAATCGCTATCCAACTGTATCGCTTCCAGCGGCACTGTATCTCTCAGAGGAATATCAGCCATCTCTACGTGGCACTTCTTCAACTGAGAAACGTGGAGCACATCATGAACTCCGGACAATCCTTCGGGCAATTCCAACTTGTAAGCAACTTCTCCCATACGTTCCAAAACTTTGTATGGTCCCACAAAACGTGGTGCTAATTTTCCCTTAACTCCAAAGCGCTTCACTCCTCGAAGTGGGGATACACGAAGATACACTCTGTCTTCAGCTTCGTAAACTGTCTCCTTGCGTTTTGAATCTGCATAACTCTTCTGCCTCGACTGGGCTACCTTGAGTCTATCGCGAATCAGCTTAACCATCTCTTCAGACTCTTTAATCAAATCTGGTCCAAATAACTGTCGGTCTCCAACTTCGTCCCACAATAACGGTGTTCTGCACCTCCTTCCGTACAGTGCTTCGAAAGGGGCCATCTTCAAACTGGCTTGATAACTGTTGTTATAAGAGAACTCTACGTAAGGCAAATTATCGTCCCAACTGGATCCATAGTCTAGTGCACAAGCTCTCAACATGTCCTCCAGAATCTGATTGACTCTCTCAGTCTGTCCATTTGTCTGCGGGTGAAAAGCTGTACTGAACTCTAGCCTGGTTCCCAAAGTTTCATGCAACTGATTCCAAAACTTTGAGGTAAACTGGGTTCCTCCATTTGATACAATGGTCCTCGGAACTCCATGTAGACATACGATCCTGGTCATGTATATCTTTGCCAACTTAGCACTGGTGTAAGTGGTCTTCACTGGGACGAAATGAGCTACTTTCGTCAAACGATCGACTACAACCCATATCGAGTCATAGCCTGAATGAGTCCTGGGTAATCCCGTGATAAAGTCCATGCCTAGTTTATCCCACTTCCATTCGGGTATCGGCAATGGCTGTAGCAATCCTGCTGGCTTCTGATGTTCTGCCTTCATTCTCTGACATACATCACAAACTGCTACATACTCCGCAATATCCTTCTACATTCCGGTCCACCAGAAACTATCCTTCAAATCTAGATACATCTTGGTATTTCCTGGGTGAATCGAATATGGTGAGTCATGGGCCTCCTGCAGAATCAACTTCCTGATCTCCTGATCATTTGGCACATATACGCGGTCCTCAAACCATAAGGTATCGTGCTCATCCTCACGAAATCCTTTAGCCTTTCCTTTACTCATTCTTTCCTTTATTTCGGCAATCTCCTTGTCCGTCTTCTGAGCTTCTCTGATCTTATCCATCAAAGTAGATTGAATGTCCAATGTGGCTACATAGCCTCTCGGAACTATCTCCAAACATAGCTCGCGAAGGTCATCTGCCAACTCCTTGGGTAACTCTCCGGTCATGAGTGTATTGACATGACTCTTGCGGCTCAACGCATCGGCTACTACGTTAGCCTTTCCGGGATGATAATGCAACCTCATATCATAATCCTTAATGAGTTTTAACCATCTCCTCTTCCTGAGATTCAACTCCTTCTGTGTGAAGATATACTTCAAACTCTTGTGATCCGTGTATACCTCACAATGGTTTCCGATGAGAAAATGTCTCCAAGTCTTCAACGCATGCACCACGGCTGCTAACTCCAAATCATGTGTAGCATAATTTAACTCATGGGATTTAAGCTGTCGTGAGGCATATGAAACAACTCTTCCCTCCTGCATAAGTATGGCTCTAAGTCCTTGATGAGAAGCGTCGCAATACACTTCGTAATCCTTGCGTTGATCTGGCAGAATCAACACTGGTGATGTAACCAAGCGTTTCTTCAACTCCTGAAAACTGGCCTCACATTCCTCAGTCCATTTAAACTTGGTGTCCTTCTTTAACAACTCCGTTATAGGCTTTGCAATCTTTGAGAAATTTTCAATGAACCTCCGGTAGTATCCTGCGAGTCCAAGAAAACTCTGGATCTCTCCAACTGACGTGGTTGACTCCCAATTTGTCACTGTGACAACTTTGGTGGGGTCTACTGCTATTCCTTCTCCGGATATAACATGTCCAAGGAATCCAACTTCCTTCAGCCAAAACTCACACTTGCTGAACTTGGCGTATAATTGATGTTCTCTGAGTTTCCCAAGTACTAAACGCAAATGCTCTTTATGTTCTTCTTCATTCTTCGAGTAGACCAGAATATCATCAATGAACACCACGACGAACTTATCCAAAAAATTCCATAAACACCTTATTCATCATGTTCATAAAATAGGCAGGTGCGTTAGTCAGGCCAAATGACATAACGGTATACTCATATAGCCTGTACCTCGTGGTAAAAGCTATCTTAGGTATATCCTGCTCTCGAATCTTCAGCTGGTGGTACCCTGATCGCAGATCGATCTTGGAAAACACCTTAGCTCCTTGCAGCTGGTCGAACAAATCATTGATCATCGGCAGTGGGTACTTGTTCTTGACCGTCACCTCATTCAATCCTCGATAATCAACAACCATCCTTAACGATCCATCCTTCTTCTCCACTAGAAGTACTGGGGATCCCCAAGGTGACAAACTTGGGCGAATATAACCTTTATCTAGTAACTCCTTAATCTGCTTCTTAATTTCCTCCAAATCCTTTGCGGGCATTCTGTACGGTCTCTTAGATATGGGCCCTGTGCCTGGCAAAAGCTCAATCAAAAACTCAATGTCTCTATCCGGTGGCATGCCTGGCAACTCTTTTGGAAATACATCTGGAAAATCCTTCACCACTGGTACTTCCTCCTGTACAACTCCTGATAAGGAATTTACTTGAGTCCTATTCGGCACATGCCGGGATACATACTTGATCCTTCCTCCTTCTGGGGTGGTGAGTAAGATCGACTTACTAGCACAGTCAATGTTCCTTCCATACTTCGATAACCAATCCATGCCTAATATCACATCCAATCCTTGTGACTCCAATACTATTAGGTCTGAGGGGAACAGGTAGTTACCAATCCTTAATGGTAACCGATCACACCATAGGCTAGCCATATACTCAGCTCCTGGCGAGGTTACTAACATGGGTGACCTAAGGGCTTAGGTTGGCAGTTTAAACTTATCCACGAATCCCGTTGATATGTATGAATGCGATGCACCAGTATCAAAAAGTACGACTGCAGTAAATGACTTAACCAAAAACTTACCTATTACTGCATCTGGCTGGGCTTCAACCTCCTCCACGTTAACGTGGTTCACCTGTCCCCTGGTGAAAGGGTTGGGCTTCTTCCCAGAGCTTCCATTGCCGTTTCCATTCTTAGCTTCAGGACATTCATTGGCGTAATGTCCGGTCTTCTGGCACTTGTAGCAAGTAACGTGGCTTAGATGTTTCTTGGCGGGTGTTGCCGGGTTGGAACGGTTCTGTCCGCTTCTTCCTCCATTACCATTCCCGTTCTTGGAGCCACTATGGTTGTGCGAACTTCCTCCATTATGAGTGTGGCGTCCATGGTTATGAACAAGTCCTCCTGAGTTCGAGGTGAAACGGGGTCTCTGCTGAGCTCCAGAATTATACTTTCCTTGTCCATACTTCCTCTTGCGGCTGTCAATCTGCTGCTGCTTCCCTTCAAGCACGAGAGCTCTATCCACCAACTCCTGGTAGTTATTGAAATTTGCCACCATCAATTGCATGCTCAGCTCATCATTCAGTCCTTCCAGAAACTTCCCCTTCTTAGCTGCATCTGTAGCGACGTCATCCGGGGCATAACGTGCTAGCTTACTAAAATCATCCACATACTGGCCAACAGTGCGCCCTCCTTGGCGTAAGTTGCGAAACTCACGCTTCTTCATGGCCATAGCTCCTACTGAAACATGGGGAGTACGGAAAGCCTGCTGGAACTGGTCCCATGTCACAGTGTCAATGGGGTAAGTGACTATGAAATTCTCCCACCATGATACTGCGGGTCCATCAAGCTGATGTGCGGCAAAACGCACTCTCTCCGCATCTGTGCATCCTGCAGTGGTCAACTCCCTTTCAATCTTGTGGAGCCAATCATATGCAACAATCGGCTCGGTGCTACTGGAGAACACCGGCGGATTTAGCCTAAGAAAACGGGCTAAGTGATCAACTGGTGGTGGTGGTGGTGGGTTGTTGTTGTTGTTCCCCTGGTTCTGATTCTGGACTAGTATCTGCATCAATGCATTCTGCTGCTGGATCAACTGAGTGAGCTCTGGTGGGAAAGTAAATCCATTGTCGCGTCTCGGAGGCATCTGCTAGGTTTAGAAAAGATGAGAAAACATAGTAGAATGAGGTCTAGGGGGGAAACACTACCATATGCACATGAGAAAAACACAAACATATCACTCAATCAAATCAAACAAGGGCATACAATCTGCCTAGAACTATTGTTACAAAAGTGCTCGGACTATACTATATACATGGTGAAATACTACTACTGATAGGGTGGTCGACTAGAAAAATTGATCGGTCGAAGACTCCATGATATCTGCTCTAGCTTCATTAACATAGTCATCATCGCTATCTTCAGGGTCCGAGTCGGTGTCGTCGATGATGATGTAGTTCTCCGGGCAAGTGGAATCGTCATCTTCTCCTCCTGGTGCGGGGTCTCCCATGAAAACTCCGATCTTCCTTGTCAGGTCGTCATTCTTTTCCACTAGTACGACGATTTCCTCCTCATAATCTTCGCGTGTAGCCTTGAGTTCTTCCTCCAGTTCCGTGATCCTTGTCATTGCCTTCTTCAAATCTATCATGCCTGCACACATCTCGTTCTCTTGGCGTCGAATGTGTTGGTTTAACTCCTGGATGAAAGCTGCAATCGATCTATCCTTCACTACAAAAAAGACACATCCGTGACATTTTGGGCCGAACAATTTTTTTTTCTGTCATACATATGACACTTCTATGACGATAATTGTGACAAAACCCGGTATCATCATAGATGTGGTGGGCTCCTACTTCTATGACAAAAAATCATGACAGAAAATGGGTTTTTCGTCCTGGGCGGGCCGGAGACGCAGCTGCATGACATTCTTTGGGCCGTCCATGTGGAAAAAACCGTGGTAGAAGCAAGGGGGAGGAAAATTTCGGGGAGTTCCCGGTTACGGTGGGAGGTCAGGGGCCGAGTGATGCGCGTTTCTCTCGTACACGTACGCGCGTGTGTGCGAGGCGTTGGCTCTAACTGAACCCGAGCGAGGCGTTGGGCTCTAACTGAACCCGAGCGATTGCACTGCAGGCTACGCATTACTGAGCCCGAGCGATCGATCGATGGCTGTTAACTGAACCCGATCGAGCGATTCCTTCACTACTGCTGCTAACTGAAGCCGATCAGTTGGATGAACAGTGAGCGTTGCAGGGGGGTTGGATGAACAGTGAGCGCTGGCGTTGCCTCTGGATGAACAGGACCCCGTGGTGTGGTGGAGGGCTGGATGAATAGTAGACGGTGGAGGGGTGCCCGTGGAGGGGTGGTTGAACAGGACCCCATGGTGTGGAGGGCTGGATGAACAGTAGACGGTGGAGGGGTGCCCGTGGAGGGGTGGTTGAACAGTAGCCGGTGGAGTAGCGCGCGGTGGAGGCTGGATGAACAGGAGCCCGTGGAGGCTGGAGGAGGTCGACGGTAGCCCGTGGAGGCTGGAGGAGGTCGACGGTGGAGATGAACAGTATCCCGTGGAGTCCCGTTTTGCGGTACGCCACACCCCTCCCGATGAACAGGACCCCCGTTTCGACCGTAAGAGATCCGTTTCGTCCGTTTTGCGGTACGCCACACCCCTCCCGATCAACAGGACCCCCGTTTCGACCGTAGGAGGTCCGTTTCGTCCGTTTTGCGGTACGCCACACCCCTCCAGATCAAGAGGACCCCCGTTTCGACCGTAGGAGGTCCGTTTCCTCCGTTTTGCGGTACGCCAGACCCCTCCCGATCAACAGGACCCCGTTCCAAACGTAGGAGGTCCGATTCCTCCGTTGTGTAGTACGCCAGGCCTCGTTTCCATCGCCTGTTCCGTCCAAGCCCTCCCGATGAACATGACCACGCATTCTGTTCCGACCTAGCCGGTTGGCTCCCACGCCTTCCGTTGCCTCCCGATGAACACGACGCATTCCGTTGCCTCCCCATGAACACGATGCATTTCGTTGCCTCCCCATGAACACGACGACGATGTTGTTTCTCCGATCCGACCCAGCCATGTACACGAGCCCTGGCCGTACGTATGCGCGAGTAGGCGTTCGAGACCCCGCCCGTATGTACACATACGTGGCCATATTTTCTTTCTTGCACCCTGGCCATTGTACGTACGTGTACATGCTACGTGCGCGCCTCTACTACGACACGTACGCGCCTCTACTACGACACGTGCGCGCCTCTACATCCACCAGTATATATGTACGTACACGTTCGCGACCAGAATGACAACGCTATGTACGCTTCGACCGGGTGGGTCCCGACTGTCAGGCACTTCCTTGCCTGCGAAGATGTAGCTAGTGGGTCCCACCAGTCAGGGGGGCGAATCGTTTTTTTTGCCCGGACGCACTTGCTTGCGTGCGAAGATGTAGCTGGTGGGTCCCGGCAGTCAGGGGGAAATGTTTTTTCGCGAAATACAGTGGCCCGTCTGGTGGGTCCCAGCTATTAGGTGGAGGAATCATTATTTTCCGCGTAATAAGGAGGCACTTCCTTGCTGCGGCCGTGGAACCAGCTGTCAGCCTCTCCACGTCCAGTCCATGTCCGATGGAAGTCGTTCCTTGACCACGTTGACCACGCCGCGCCGAGAGCACCAGGGCGGTGGACGACGGCGAGGCCTAGGAAGGGGACGACGGGGAGCCGGGGAAGACGCGGCAGTGGAAGCCCACGTGGAGAGGAGTACGAGGGTTCACTGGTTCGGCTGCGGTGTGAGGCTGCCGTCGCCGCAGGGCCTAGCCAGCGGTGGGAATAGTAGGGGCGGTGAGGCCTCCGCGGCACCACAGCCGGCCACGGGAGGCAGGAGCATGCGGCACGATCGGCGCTGCTTTGGGCGGCTGGAGCAAGAAGACCAGAGGTTGAAGAAGCACTATGGCCGTTGGATGGACATCGTACGGTCACTGGAGCTAGAATCGTTCATATTGACTAAAGTTGACAAAGGCCACCGTCCCAGTCAACTTAGTAGGCCCACAAGTCAGCCTCCCACCATGGTGGGTCCCAGCTAGCAGGGGGAGTATTCATTTTTTTGTGCGTAATAAGGAGGCACTTCCGGTGGGTCCGAGCTGACAGCGGGGGAACTTTTTTTCGCGAAATACGCTGGCCCGTCCGGTGGGTCCCAGCAGTCAGGGGGGAAACATTTTTTTCATGAAATAAGGTGGCCCGTCCAGTGGGTCCCAGCTGTCAGGTGGAGGAATAATTATTTTGCGCGTAATAAGGAGGCACTTCCTTGCGGCCGCCTAGACCCAGCTGTCAGCCTCTCCACGTACAGTACTCTTCCGATGGAAGTCGGTCATTGACCACGTTGACCACGCCGTGCCGAGAGCACCAGGGCGGTGGTCTGGACGACGGCGAGGCCTAGGAAGGGGACGACGCGGAGCCGGGGAAGACGCAGCAGTGGAAGCCCGCGCGGAGAGGAGTACGAGGGTTCACTGGTTCGGCTGCGGTGTGAGGCTGCCGTCGCCGCAGAATAACAGGGGGTGTTGGTGAGTGGAGGGATGGCCTGGCCAGCGGTGGGAGTAGTAGGGGGCGGTGAGGCCTCCGCGGCAGCACAACCGGGCACGGGAGGCAGGAGCAGGCGGCATGACCGGCGCTGCTTTGGGCGGCTGGAGCAAGAAGACCAGAGGTTGAAGAAGCACGACGGCCGTTGGATGGACATCGTACGGTCACTGCAGCTAGAATCGTTTATATTGACTAAGTTGACAAAGCCCTTGGTACGTCAACTTAGTAGGCCCACAGGTCCGCTTCCAAAACGGTGCGCCCGAGATGTCAGGGGGAGGAATCATTTTTTGGGCAGGTAAAGCTAGAATATCCGAGATTGAAGAAGAAGCACGGCATCCGTTGGATGGACATCCAACGGCCACTGCTGCTAGAACCGTGTGTTGACTATAAGTTGACAAAGCGTTGCATACGCGTCAACTCTATTTTTTTAGGCGACGCGTCAACTTAGTAAGGCCAGAAGTGTGTGGCAGAGAACTTATAGCCCATTTGAGATTTGTAAGAATGTGTAGCCCATTTTTGAATTCTAATGGAATTTACTACAGCCCATTTACAGTTTGTTAAAAGTACAGCCCATTTCAACCAACCGTTCAAAACAGAATTCAATAAAATTTCCCACATTTTGATGGGATCCGAAATATTTTTATCCCAAAATTTCTAGTCAGATTAAATACAATTTCAATATAGATTTATATTACGTAAAAATCCAACGAAACATTGCGCTCGCAACAATTAATGAAATTAAAATTTTCAATATCCAAAAATAATATTTTATAAAGTAATCACGTGTTTGGTGCATTTTTTTATAGTTACTGCCCAGTTTTTATAATTACATCCCATTTATTATTTATTAAAGCCCATTTTCTTGTTAAGCCTAATGCATCCCTCCTAGGAAAGATTTGCAGCCCAACGGGGCGGAGAATAACAACTTGACCTTGCCTGGGTATTCCTAAAAAAAAGTATAGCTGGGCTAGCCATTTTCAGCTTGAAAAAAATTAATATCTGGGCTGGATATCTGGCCTGGGCTAGACGGGCCACAGCCCGCCAAGTTAATACCTGCAGCGATGTATTTGTTGTTGTTCAGAGGAGAAAAATTAATATCTCGGCTAAACATCAAAAAACTCTGCAGTGCTCACACCTCAAAAACACAAATACTGCTCAAGCTGCTTGGTCCCAGCTGTCGGCCGCTTCTTGTGCAATTATCTCGTTTATTGACTACTACATAGGTTGACAATGGTGTGGGACCGTGATGTCAGGAAACCAGGAGGAAGCAAAATAAATTATAGTTATATATATAATAAGGAGGCACTTGCGTACGTGAGACTATGGACCTGATGAAAGTGGCAAAATACAGGCCAGCAGTTGTAAAATATCCTTATCTTACCTCAATGGGATATTACGGTGCACATACAGATTGGAAGTCTTGTCTCCATTTGTGCAGTTCACTAAAATCAAGAAACATTATCATACAAGTAGCACAACAAATGAAAGCACACTGCAGAATCATGTGAAAGAAGGCTAGTACCGACCTCTCATGATGCGGAATTCAAACAACTCACAAGAAGAAGATCTGAAACAAATTCGCCTTAACGGATAGGAAGTAAGATCTCCTCTTGTGCAGTTCCACTAAGATCAAGAAATCAAGCAACGTTGTCGGTGTGACATTTTGGTTGAACTGCACAAAACACTCTTAAAACAAAAGTGTTTTGTGCAGTGCAACAAAAGGTCACAATGGCAATGAGGTGAAGTAGATAACCCTGTTTACACAGAGGTGCAAAGGAAACAATTAGTGGTCAATAACGGTGGATGACACAGAAGCCAACAAAAAGAAGCATCTACCTTACCTAAATGGGAAAGAAAGCAAGACAGTAGCATTTCTCAAACGGTGGCAATATTAACATAGAGATTATATTAACAATAAAATTTGTTAAACATGTAATTTGCTTTTAACTGTGGGATTGCATCAATTTTCCAGCGGCATTATTAGAGGGTGTTTGTTTACAGGGACATTTTGGTGTAGGGACTAAAAAACTCCGTGTCAGTCCCATCTAAACCAAACAGGAGGGACTTTTAGGGACTAAAAGTGGGCATTTGGGACTAAAGAAAGAAGACCCCGAGGGAGTCTTTTTGGGACTTTTTCCAACAGTTGCCCCTGCCACGCATCGCACCTTGTCTCTATTAGCTCATTACTAGGGGTAACCTGGTCTTTTAGCATGTCATTTAATAACCTCTAGTCCATGTTTAGTCCCTGGAACCAAGCAGGTAGGGACTAGGGAGTTTTTAACCAAACAGGGCCTTAGATTAACAACAGCTAATGATTTGCACGGGACAGTGGACGCACCAGCACCATGTGCATCTACCGATGTACTGTGGTCATGCACAGTCTGTTGCAACAAAGAACAGACAACCAAGGAGCATATTTGTGTTGGTCGCAGTTTTGTTATCTTTAGACACCTTTCCCTATGTGAGCGCAGCAAATCTAGTCCTGCTCAAACTCTACAGCCTTGTCCCTTCCTTTCCTTTTTGAACTAGTACTTTCGCCCCTTCCTTTCCTCTTTGAACCACGTCCTAGATTTATGCGATACAACTTTCCCCACTACTTTCCCCCATTCCTTTCCTCTTTGAACCACGTCCTAGATTCATGCTATACAACTTTCCCCCTTCATTTCCTCTTTGAACCACGTCCTAGATTCATGCTATATACAACTTTTCCCACTACTTTCCCCCACTCCTTTCCTCTTTGAACCACGTCCTAGATTCATGGTATACATGCAGCTAGAGCAATGCATGTGGAGTAAGTAAATTATACCTTTAGGTTCTTGGGGCGTGGTTCGGTGGGCGACGGGACGGCGGCGAAGAAGAAGGGGTCGGAGGCCCTCCCGCGCCGCCGCTGGGTGGAAAGTGAACAGCTGCGCCGGTAGTCCCTCGCCGAGGGCGACAGCGTTAAGCCTCCTTCCCTTCCCGGCGGACGGATCCTGCCGGCTCTTTGAGCAGCAGTGAGGGGAGAGAGAGGCCAACGAAGTCTTGTTTAGATCTGGAGAGGGCGAGAGAGTGTGAAGAGAGCAACTACAAGCGCTGAGGCTCCAGCGTGTATATATATACTGAAGAGAGAGTGTGAAGCGTGCAAACCCTAAAACATTTTGACCAGTCAAAGAATCCTCCTGGCACAAATTATGCTCAAGTGCAGTTATCGAACCCGAGACCTCAAGTTTGATGAGCGAACAGGCTAACCAGCTACACAACCCTCCCGTTATGTTCAACGAGAGGGAAATAACCTTTTATACATTCCTGCATTCGTGTGACAAGCATGCCATGTTTTTTTTGTGTGTGTGGGAGTCATTGGGATTTCAATCATAATCGTGTCATGTGGCTTTGGTGGTAAGACTATCCACAGTGGTGCAGAAATAATGCAGCCTTAGTCACCTTACCTCTCTCCACGTAGTACGTTGGGTCCCACCAGTCAGAGGGTGAAACAAACAAATTAATAAGAAAAATTAAAAGCGCCAGCGGTGTATGTTACCTCACACATCTCGCTACTGCTCGGGAACACTGTCCAATTGATCCCTCTGTTCGCTCACATACTATTTTAAGTGAATCCTTATTATAACATGCACACAAATTTTGGGCACTTATATTCGACTTAAGTCAGTGTGCCACCGGATCTCGTATACTTACTACTCCCTCCGTCTAGGTGTAATAAGTCACGTTAGAAGGTGCAACGGGGCCAAGATGCGTGCGTGCGTGTGTGTGTGTGTGTGTGTGTGTGTGTGTTTAACGCATGTGTGTGTTAGAGAGAGCGACAGATCGACCCTACTCCTACAGAGAGATGTTGTGTAGTGTACGATTTTAGCCGCGAGAGTCGGTGCATCCTCTCGTTTCCCGGGCGTGTCCGGTAGGGACATCGGACAGCTGCCACGCCCGCTCCTGACCAGCCTGGCCCACCCAAAGCCCCTCCATCGCCCGCGCGCGCTTCCCGCCCGAAACGGTCAGCGCCGCTCCAAAGAATCGGTGCCGCATTCATGCCCGGGCAGAGCGGACGCGACCTCTACTGGCGCAAGAGTGATGGTTGCTTTCGTCCGTCCAACTTACTGCTGGGTCTATGTGATTTGACGGCTCATTGGTCTTTATTACTGAGGTGGTAGGACTGCTGGATGTCCCACGCTTTCGGCGAAAGGAGGTACTACTACTAGATTACAATTTTCTCCATTCTTACAGCGGAGGCGTGCAAGAGCAGTGAAAACACGCAGGCTCAGTGATTACATGGCCCACCTCACACTATCACCGTGCGACACCTAACTCTTTACATAGTACTCCCTCCGTTCCTAAATATTACTAGATGAGTCCCCGCGCGTTGCCGCGGAACAGCGGTATATCTCTCTACGCAAAATTATCGATTTCATAGAACTAAAAAAACTCTATAACCGCATGACAAATGTGGTAGCCAAACTAAATAAACTCTCATCATCATTTAGATCATCCTCACGTAAGGAAAAAAGATCAGCCAACTCCTACTGCATAATGGGATTATATTTTTCTTTTTGACATGTTAATGGGACTTAAAAGCTCACTTACATGCATGCTACCGGTGCATGCTTGCATGCAGACATGTTGATGTGATTTAAAACCCACTCACATGCATGTGCCACGGTATTTCTGCATGCTTGCATGTGGCTTAGTGCGGAGCCTCTCAACGTCTAGATCAGACGGCTATTATGGACTGATTTACTTCATCTAACGGCTACATCAATTTTGATGATGTGGCTCAAGGAGAGGGTAGAGAATTCCTAGTAGTGGGGGCTAGCTATTACTAGTAGATAAGTCTTTGTAGAGATTCCACTGACATACGGAACAAAATGAATGAATCTACACTTAAAATGCATCTATATACATCCGCATGTGGTTCATGGTGAAATCTCTACAAAGACTTATATTTAGGAACGGAGGAAGTACTAGTATAGTACGTATTGTAATTTATCAGCGAGATAAATTTGTACAATGCTATGAAGCTTCCAGCTTCTGTTACATGTATCTTGCGTCCAAGGTTGCCCGTTGCAACATTTCATCAAATACAAAGGAGACTAACATGCATGCTATTGCATCTCAATGATTGACAGATCATAGCAAATATGTACTCCCTCCGTTCCAAAATAAGTGTCTCAACTTTGTGCAAACTTTAGTACAAAGTTGTACTACTACTAAAGTTGACACTTATTTTGGAACAGAGGCAGCTAAAGAAAAAAACGATCCATGCAGTCCCTAGCCCTTGAACCGTGAACCCTGACCAGGCTTCAATTTGCTGGCAACGTTCGAGCTTCCTAATAAATGAAGTTTGCAACCTTTTGACCATCGGATCATTTTGTGCAGTTTCACCAAAATCGAGATGAGCATCCCCGTGGCAAAGAAATTGAAGAAACGTGATTAGAATAAGATTACTGGGACTAGTTGATGAGACATAAACTCATCACAAATACAGTACGTAGAAGCCAGTAGAGGTATGTGCGGGGCAATGAAGTAGAGAAATATCCACAGGGAGTGATGTGGGTAGCTGGAGCAGTGGTGCAAGCCGGCTGTAAAGGGAGTTGTACCTGAGGGACGTAGCTCAACCTTGAGGAGGGCGGCGGGAGGCGGCAACTGCCCACGTCACGACAGTGAGCAAGGGAAGAAGGCAACCTCACCATCTTTGTGAGAGAGAACGGCGGGGACCCCTGATCGGGATGTGCCGACAGTGGGTTTTCGCCGTCGGCGACGGCCACCACATCTACACTAAGCATCCACCCCTTCCCCAAGCGGACGTGATCCGTCGGGATGTTAGAGATGTGGCCACAGTCGTTTTGTGCGAGAGAGTGTGAAGAGAGCAACCCCAGCAAGCAACCGTGTAGGCTGGCCCGTCCTGACTATGTATATAGTGGAGCGGTTTCCTTTTCTCTCCATATGAACCTATCATATTGCGTACGTGCCACTGAAGAAAAAAATGTTTATTTATAAATGACGCGGCACCTACTACTCGTTCTCCTATAACCTTGCGCTTGGCATCTCCAAAATATTAACCTTGCGATTGGCTCTTCGCCTCTTCGGGAAGTCGAGCAATAATGGTAGTGCAGTATATATCGTTCTGGCTATATGAGACCGAATGAATTGCTGCACGTCCACCACGTGGGCGAGGGTCGAGGGGCGAGGGAGAGTGCTACATACGGAGCAAAATGAGTGAATCTACACTCTAAAATACGTCTATATACATCAGTGTTTGGAGTATGTACTAGTAGTTCATATTGAAATCTAGTAAAGGACATATATATTCCAAACAATATGATATAATCTCTATAACCAAGGTAGTAGTAGGGACGAGGAGTAAACGGAGGGAGTAGTAAATTTTTCTCCTCGTCCTGCGAGCCACCGCGCGCATGGGCGAGGGAGCGGGCGTAAGGCGGAGCAAGCTTCACCTCATCCTGCGAGCCACCGCGCCCGTGGGCGGGGGAGACGGTGTACTAAGCAAGCTTCTCCTCGTTCTGCGAGTTGACGGGACACATCAAAAGTACTCAAGTGTATAGAGCCTTGCCTCTAAGGTAGGCCCCACATGGTTTGCCTCTTTTTTATTAACATAACACGTCAAGTCGCAATTTGTTTGTTCACCCGTGGTAGACGATCCTCCCTCCACCAAGTGGACAACCAGTACACGTGCCAAATTACCACGTGGGCTGCCTTTTTCGTACAGAAATGAGCTCCACCGTGTACCCGCGCGGGTGTGGTTGGGAAAGAGACGGGAGTACGTGCGCCGTGCATGCACCTCTTCTCTTCGTGCACGTCCCCCACCTACGTGGGTGTGTGTGAGAGATACAAACCGCGTTCGTGAGTGTTTTTTGTTTTGGGGGGGGTGGGGGGTTGATTTCGTGAATTATTTGTGGGAATATGTGTCGATGACATCTCAAACAAAATTTTGCATGCAATGTGTGTGAAATGGAGGCCTATCCATATCATACATAGAGGGTCGGGCAATCCACGAGAAGAGAGGGAGGGGTCATAGCTATCGATAGAGTCGAAGAGAGGATCAAGTGGGTGGGTGCGAGATCGATGAAGAGAGCCATCGAAATTGTGTGTGTGTGCAAGTCAAAGATATAGGGCGACTGGCCTACCGGAACGTTAGAGGGCACATGTCAAGTTTGTGTGTGGCAGGGAGACATGACTAGAGCGCTCGATGTATCGGTGTGTGTGGGGGGGGAGGGGGTGGGGGAGGGGTAGGCAGAGGCCTAACTATAGAGGTAGAACGACTCGTATATGTGTTGAGAAGGAGAGACCCAGCTATGTCTTGAGGGAGATCGGTCGACATCCATACATAACTGAAGGACGGGAAATATGATGGGACAGAGAGAGAGAGAGAGGAGAGAGAGGGAGGGAGAGGGGTAGAGTGCTGGATGGGTGATGGAGTTGCTTCTCGAAGATGGTGGGAGAGGCCTACTAGACAAACTGAGGGTGGAACTGCAATGTTATCAATAAGAGTGGGGATGTGTTTCTGTGTGTGCCTGTGCGTGATAGATCTGTCGGGACGCATCCATGGATGATGAAGGGGAACCATGTGTTTGGTAAGCAAACCTAACTATATCGGTAGATCAATTGTTGTTTGTCGGAGGAAGGGAGAGACACAACTAATGAGGTAGATCGATTGACGTGTGGGTAAAAACGAGTTATAAGGACCTAGCTAGCTATATGTATAGCGAGAGATCGGTCGGTGTACGTCCATTTGTTAGAGGCAAATAAGGCCCAGCGAGACGGATAGACAGAGAGAATGGAGCTAGGAGGTGGTGCGAGAGGCCCAACTACTAGCTAGATAGGGGGAGGAGTGTGCGGTTGTGAGATCGATGAAAAGAGGGGCGAGAGTTTACACGTGTGTCTGACCGTATGAGAGACACGAGGCAAGGACACATAAAGGAGGAGATTGAAGGTGTGTGTGTATGTTGTAGGCAGGCATCGCTGGAGAGGTTTATCGATCGGTGTGTGTCGGAAAGGAGTTGTGGAGACTCTGGGAGAACGACCTAAAGAAAAAAATGAATGTGCCCGGTGGATAGAATGCCGAGGGAGGGGGAGGGCGAGGAGGGCGTGTGCATGCACGAGAGAAAGTTAGTGGTAGCTACAAAGGTTAGAGGATTGTGTGGGTGTAAGAGACTAACGAAGATCATAATTTGATATGAAAGCAGATTCATATATTTGAATAGGAGATCATAGTGTTTCAAACATTGCATGCATGAATATAGCATTGATACACGTGATGTGCACATGTTATACCATAATGTGATAATGCATGGCGTTTGCAACTCACAACTAAATGTTGAACAATCTAAACCATACTATACATCATACAATCTCACATTTTATTTGAATTTGTGATAATGTGTGGCGTTTGCAGCTTACAACTAAATATCAAACAATCTAAACAATACTATATATCGAACATTCTCACATTTTATTTGAATTTGTGGTAATGTGTGGTGTTTGCAACTCACATCTAAATACTTGTAGGCGTAGGGGGCGGGGCACCATACATAATGTGATAAACACATTACACATATGAGACATGGTTTAGATTATGAAGATCTAGCTAGAGCTAGAAATGTAATGTGATTTGAAATCAAAATAAAGTGGATTCAAAAAATCTAGTTCGAGTTCATATAGTACACATAGTTCATATGTAACTCGAGACTAATCATGTGGTGTGCTGTGAAGATAATACACAAATGATGGTTTAACTTGACAATAATGATGATTGTAGATCTTATTAAAACAGAGAAACGAATTCAAATTCTTTGACTTCACAACAATCATTACTGTAGATCTTATTCAAATAGAGAAACGAATTGAAATTTAGTTCATATTGAAGCGGTAGTATATACGTTTGGAATGCACTAAAACGTTCATTTGAGTAGTAGGTTGCATGCATTATACACGTAGCGAAATATTTTAATTGAACATAACATGAATTCAAAGTTTTGAATGACATTTGTAGTGCGCATTGATTTGGTACAGTACACGTTAGGCTTGTCCAGAAATTTCAACCCGCGCCTTGTTAGCCCGAAATATTTAACATATATCTTTGTCTCGTTGTGCTCCGACAACTCCCTCCATCTCAACCCGCGCCTTGCTATTCCGAAATTACAACGCGCGCGAAAACTCCCACCTCCTGTGAAATCCCGACACGCGAAATGCCCGTGGTACCCCTGAACCGAAAGAACCGCCTCAAATCGGTGGGGGTACTTTCATAACTTACCCCACATTTCGGACAAGCGCGTCTCTAAGCCATGGTTCCCCACTGCCATCCCATCCACCCACCCATTCGTACACCGAGGCCGCGAAAACCCACGACGAAACCCCACACCTTGCTCCGTCCGCCACCCAGCCGGAGCCTCTTCCCCGACGACGTCGTCCACAGCAACACCTCGACATCCCTCATCCACCGTACCGGATGAGGATCCGTCGTCGATCTCATCGTCCCGCCGGTTCAGCCACCCCGTCCTCCACCTCCAAGGAGCTGCCCCGACGTTCCCCTCCTCTTTCGCGCCACCTCCATTCCCGCACTGCCGTCTTCACCTGCACCACCGGAAGAGCATCATCATCACCGTTTCCTCGGATGAAGCTGTGGCCTAATCGGCACCACCAAAGAGGTTGTACACTAATCGCTGCATTTTCTTCTTGATTCGATCTCACGGTGATGCCGGTGCTCGGTCCTGAGCCGACACGGCGCGGCTCCATCCACGGCGGCGTCACCGGCCACTTCCTCCACGGCGTTGCTCCCTCGGCGGCGACGTCCACATCAGTAGGAGCTGCTACTACTTGAGCTCTCGCTCGCGCTGCTGCTCTGCTCTTGCTCTCGGTCCCCTGCCTGGTCTGCTCTTGCTATTGCTCTTGCTGCTGCTCTCACTCTTGCTCTTGCTTGCGATGCTGCTCCGATTTAGCTACACTTCAGTCGACTGAATCGACTTTTGGGTCAGTCGATTTTCAGGGGGTGGGGGGGGGCTCGCCGGGGTGAAGGAAGAACCAGCCGCAGCGGGGAGGGGGGCTCGCTGGAGAGGTACCCCACTATCTATCTTAGAGTTCAGGATGGGGCGGTGGTCGCCGGCGGTGGCGGGGCGTTGGTGGGGCAGTGGCGTGGGGATCGCCGGAGAAAAAGCTCGGCACGGGGGGCCTAGAGGGATGGCCGGGGCGACGGCGGACCAGCGGTGGGGAGTGTTTTTGGGGCGGGCGGGGCAGCGCACCGCCGGCCGCGGGCGGCGGGGGGCTGCTGTTTGGCCGGTGGTGGTTCGCGGCTCAACGGGGTGGAGGTTGAAGATGAACCGCAGGCCCTTGATTTCGTATCCAACGGCTGCAAAATCGACTGACCAGAGATGAAAAAGTCAGTCGACCGACGTGTAGCCTCACCTTGCTAGTGCATTCAGTTTCGACAGCAAAATTCATTTTCGACCGTTAAGTTCAGTTTTGACAGTTAAGTTCAGTTTCGACAGTTAAGTTCAGTTTCGACAGTTAAGTTCAGTTTCGACAGTTAAGTTCAGAGATGAGCGGCTGATGTATTTTACATCTAGCACTTTGTGGTTATGTATTTTACGTCATGTATTGGAGATGCTATTAGAATTCCACTCAGATTAACGTTGTTCGTTGTCTCTCTTGTCCCGCTTCAGCCTCGGCGTCGTACAACTCACCGGAGCTGCTCCAACGACGAAACCCTCCATCACAGCGGAGCAGTACCTCGGGCTCCATCTCCAGACGCCTAAGATCTTCTTCGCCTCCTCCGACAGCAAAGTCAGCCGGAGCATCCTCACCGGCCAACCCAATCACGCTGAGATCGACATGGCTTCGCCAAAGAGGTTGTACACTTGTTGCATCTCTTTTTTACTCTACATGTTATATATATTGTCCACTGAGCACACGGATTTGTTCCTTTAGTGTCTCCTTGAAAGAAAAAACGTAGGAATTTTAATTTTCACTTGTCCTCCTTTTCAAATTCCTATTCATGAAGCACAAGACTAAGAGATAGTAGCATAATAGCATTATAACCGTACATTTTCTTGTGGTTTGACTTAATCTCACCATGCTTCTTTGCATCCTATGATCTTCCAATTGTTGTGAATCAAATACCGAGATTGGCAGAAATCCTGTGTTTTTAAATTCTCTGTTTTGCACGTGCATTCCTATCCTATTCCTGTCTATTTCCTATCCCTGCATTGTTGGAATCCTCCAATTCAAACGAGCCCTTACAGAATTACTTCTCTTACAGATACTTGTCAAAGAAAACCTTGCGTGGTTTGTCCCGCTCCTGCTGCACCGTCGTCCACCCCAGCTCAGCTGCTCCAACGACAGAAGGGTCCAGCACAGCAGGGATCCGGCCTCCAGACTGTCTTTCGCCGCCTCAGATCTTCTTCCCCGCCACTGGCAGCCATGAAAACTTCATTACCATCATCAACCGAGCAGATGACCTCGAGGACTACACGGGTCCGCAAGAGAGGTCACACTCTTTCGTGTCTGCTTACGTTATGCATCGCTTAATATTACATGCTACTTTATCGTCCTGTTCACCGACTAGACTCCGAGTCAGCTCCAAACTAATGGTCAAACTTGAGTTTTTAAATGGTTGTGGGGTACATATCGGGGCCGCTATCAATAGTATCTATCTACTATCTGGTTAATCTCCGGTGTCTACTATGAGTTTCATGTTGGGTGGGAAACAAACAGTAAAGAAGCCATTATCTATATTTTTTAACTGAAGCCATTATCTGCCTTCTATTATTGGTTTTGGGTCTATCCACAGGTTGCTACCATCACTCTGGATTTCTGCATGCACTCCTTACATAATCTCACTATGTTTTATTCCTATGCATGACAGTTATTGTAAACAATGGAACTGAACATGTAGAGCAAAAGAGACGAGCCTTGCGTGGCAATAAAATTTCAGGCAGACGTCGCTCCATGGTAGGCGCAAAGGCAGCCCCCCTCCACGCATTTCGGATTGTAATCGAGAGGAAGATATCTGTTCTGAGGGGGATTCAGAAGGAGAATACAACTCCTATTTACCCCCTGAGGTCTTCGCTCTAACTTGGCATGCTGATGTTGGTTATATCATGCATATGGTGTCTTGCATTGCTTACTTTATACATCAAATATTTCATCTGCTTAGTTTAGACATCCTTTGTGCGAATGCCATCTGTTTAGTTTATTCACCGTTTATGTGAATTATGCAACGCCATCTTGTTTAGCCGGGCATCATATATGTGAATTTTGCGATGCCATCCTGCTTAGCCAGTCATCTTATATGTAAATTATATCAGGCCATCCTTTTTTTCTGTTACATATTACATTTGTCAACAATGTTAGTACATTCAACTGCTCTTCATGTGCATCAGCCATTTGACACGGTGATGGCAAATTCTGGAGTGAAAACAAGGTCTTCAGAGCAGACTATGCTATCTGACGAAGCGCATATCTCGCTGGTTATGGATAGCTCCTCAGAGGAGGATTCAGAGACAGATGACCAGTCCTATCCCCCCCGAGGTGTATGCTCTAACTTGGCAGGGTTATATTGCTCATATCGTGCGTATGGTGTCTCGCATTGCTATGTCATTTGATTAGTTTAGACATGCTTTGTGTGAATGCCACCTGTTCAGTGTCTAATTACCATATATGTGAATTATGCATTGCCATCTTGTTGCAAGACATTATATATGTGAATTATACATTGCTATCTTGTTGCAAAGGCATTATATATGTGAATTATGCAATGCCATGCTGTTTAGCCAATCATCATGTATGTGAATTATATCATGCTATCATTTTTTTGTATTACGTGTTCCATTTGTCGACAATGTTTGTATATTCAACTACTCTTCCTGTGCATCAGCCATTTGAAGCGGTGATGGCAGTATCTGGAGTGAAAACAAGGTATTCAGAGCAGGCAATGCTACCTGCTGAAGCAGACATCTTGCTGGTTACAGAGAGCTCCTCAGAGGAGGATTCAGAGACTAATGACCAGTCCTATTTCCCCCCTGAGGTCTATGCTCAAACTTGGCAGGGTTATATTACCCATGTCATGCATGTTGTCTTGCATTGCTTAGTTTTTACATCATATATGGATTGCCATCTGCTTACTTGCTTACTATATAAATCATATATTTGAATTATATCATGCCATCATGTTTACATAGTACATACACATCATCTATCTGAATTATGGCATGGCAACCCATTTAATAAAGACATCATATAGTTATATCATCTCATCCTGTTTAGTGTTTACAGTCATCATATTTTGAATTATGGCATTCTATCCGTGAATGTATGTGAATTATGGCATGCCAACCTATTTAATAAACACATTATATAGTTATGTCATGTCATCCTGTTTACATAGTCTCATATTTGGAACTATGTATTTCCATCTTTTTTTAGTTAGCCATCATAATGTGAAATTGTGTCATGCTATCCTGTTTAGTTAGCCATCATATATGTGAAATTGTGTCATGCTATCCTGTTTGGTTAGACAACATAAATATGAATTATTTCATGCCCTCTTTTATTCCCCACTATCCATTGCACCTGTCTATCATACAATGTCTATACTTTCAATTACTTTTCTTGTTTATCAGCCATTTGAATTGGAGAGCGTGATGGCAGTATCTAAGGGAGTAACAACACGGTCTTCAGAAAAGATAGTGCTACCAGTTGATGCAGATAGAACCATGGTTGTACTTGCCCAAGGACCAGATCCAATACACATAACCCAGACTCTCACATATTGTACCCCTACCCAGTTGGACAGAGAACCAGCTACACCCCTTCTAACCCCAACCCCGGCAGATAGTAACCCAGTTCCAGTTGACACATCACCATCTCCACCACAGAGCACCCAAACATGAGCAGTTAGTAAGGGAACTGCAGTGCCCAAAGCACGAGGACCACCACTCCGAATCACAACTCAATGCTTAAAGGAGAAGAAGATTTGTTCTCAAGTCAGGTTCTGTAGCTATGGTTCATACTCCTTTGCTCTTGCATTACTGTATTTACTCATACCAACTATTTTCAAATTTGAAGGATGGAATTGAAACTCCAATGGCGCAACAGGTATGTTTTAAACCTGTTTCTTTAACTGGTTTGCTGTTGTAACCTACTCTATGTTTATTTTAGTTTCAATTGAATCAACAGTTATGTTCTCATGCCATGCACATTACAAGTGTTGTTATTGCTCTATAGTTACCCACACTTATATTCTGTCTATTCTGCTTTGTCTTGAACAAATATTATTTGAACTGTGTCTCTATCTTGATTTGGCAACAAAAACTAGAACGATATAGACCATAAAGTGACCATGGTACATAGATATATGTTTGTTTCATGCTGTTATCCTGTCCACTTTACTACTGAACTCATTTACCAAAATGAGTTTCATATACAACATGGTAAACATGTGATGTGTCTGCTTGTTTCTCTTTTAGAATGCGAACAAAATATTGGAGAACAGTACCGCGTTATCCAATGGTAAAGGAAGTAAAGCAGATAAGGTTCAAGATAGTGAGACATCCCTGTTGGTCTCCAAGAAAGCTGATAAAAACTATCTTGACGACAGTGAGGGAACCCAAAAGTCCTGTCTTGATGTAGTGTTCTAGTTACTCGCCACTACTGCTGGCACAAGCTCTTCGAACTCGCTGCCTGAATCAGTTCGTCTTCTTGAGTCTCAACTTCAAGTTGAAAGACATCGATCAGATGTGCCGCGACAGGAAGCTGAAGGACTGAGGAAGTCCCTGCAGAATTCAGATGCATATTTTCTGGTGCAACAGCAAGCGCTGGAGGATTTAAGCGCCAAACAAGAGAAAGTTAATAAGCTTGCTAAGCATCTTGCCAGCATTATGGGTACCCGGGATATTGTTTCTTGAGATCTTCTGAAGTGGTTTCAGTTCTGGATTTGTTTTGCTGCGGCGTTTATTTGCGCTGGTCACCAACTTTGACAACCAGTGTATATGATATGCTGCTTTGTTCCCTATATTTGCACTGGTGGCGAACTTTGATGCCCAGTGGATGTAATATGTGTAACAGCCGTGATAGCCTAGCGTTAGTTGCTTGCTTATTTATTTCCTTGTTGTCTTGTTTATTTGTTTGCTTGTAGTCATTGCAGTTCTTTTTCCGCGGTTAGCTAGTGGCTGCAATAACCTATTTTTTAAAACTAGGCCACAATAACCATGGGCTAATATTTACTGTAGTGACACTGGGCCTCCTACTGGCCGTAGAAACAGTGGGCCTTCTATGGGCCGTAGAAACAATGGGCCTTCTACGGGCCGTAGAAACAATGGGCCTTCTGCGGGTCGTATCATCAATGGGCCTTATACGGGCCGTATGATCGATTGGCCAAACATGGGCCAAACAGACCGCATTATGGCCGTAAACGGGCTAGAGTTGGAATCGTCCGTTCATGGGCCGACCATAATGGGCCGTCGTTAATAGGTCGTATTTGATGACGCTATGAAAACGGCCCAGCGTATTAACATACCACAAACGGGCCGACTGTAACGACGGGCTGAATTTGGCCCACAAGCAGAAAATGACAGTAACGGGCCGTAAGTAACCGAATGCTGGAAATGAGCCCAAGAATAAATGGGCTCTGAGAAGGCCGAAAGATAACATGTGCCTGAAACGGCCCAACGGAATAACGGGCCGTTAATGGGTATAAAGTGATACACTGTTCATTACGGGCCAGTTTCACCATGGGCCGTTAATGGGTGTAAAGTAATACACTGTTCATTATGGGCCAGTTCCACCACGGGCCGTTAATAGGCCAAGAGTTACATAGGGCCTCATATGGGCCGAAAGACGTCATGGGCCATACATGCGCCAGAAGTGAAAACGGGCTGGAATCATATTGGATGGCCCAGATGACGCTACTGGGCCTAATTCGGATAGGGCGTAACGGGCCTTGGGTTAGCGGGCTGTAAATGGGCTATATGCGAACAGGCCGTTAACAGGCTTTCCATGGGCCGGCCCGCCAGCTTTTGACCAAGTCAAACGGGCTGGCCTTTTCACAGGAATGGACCTCTGTTGGGCCGTGCCACGTGTCGACGTATCATAGGCGCCTTCCGTCCAATGAGTGGATGACATCTGTCCCAACGATGAGCCGACACGTGTTTCCTCCAGCCAATGATGATTTTACACGTGGAAAATCCCCATTGGTCGGGGCTGTTAACGGGTTATCGGATCCAAAACTCGACCCGATAGCTTAACGGCGTTCCGTTACGGTGGATGCCATGTGTCGGTCACCCTTGACGAAAGCACTTCTGTGACGCGCGATTTATTGTCATTGAAGTGGACACTTCCGTGATGATAATTTTGGTAATGTCATGGAACACTTCTACGACAGCACAGGTATGACTATCTTGATTCTGCCATAAATTTGTCATGGATGTACAAGCATGACAAAAAACGCGACCTACTGTGACAAACACGTATCATCACGGAAGTGTATTTTTTGTAGTGCTTCCTGGTGCTGATCATCTCCCATTGCTCATCTCGGCGCCCACAAATCTAGTAGATTGTGTCCTTGAGATCATTGTGGTAAACTTCTCCAATGCGTCCCATGGTAATGTGAGCTGCCATACTCTTTCCTAGACTCCAGGTTGGTGCATCAAAGGAAAACTCTATGGGCTCAGTGACTGGCGTGAATGTCCTTCCTGGAACTTGAACTTGGATCATCCAGCGCTCCTCTTCTGGTAAAGTGGCATTGTAAGTCCCTGTGAAGCTGGGTATTCCAATGTTCAGGTACCTAGTAACTTCCTTCAAGTGGCGTCCAAAAGGGGTGTCTTCATCCGGTTGCATGAACTTGATCCTTGCATCCGCCATCCTAAAGAGTGGAAAATGGAGAGGAGTCAGAAATGAGAAGAGAGTAGTGAACTAGGGCTTTAGCTTAGTGGTCGTGTCCTACAGTCAGCATGTGCTCTGATACCATCTTGTAGCGACCAGACCTCAAACAGTCTGATCTCTGTGCATCAGTGTCATCCCTGGATCGGTAATGCTGACACGCACAGTACTTGAAGGATTTATAACAGAGTAGCAATCACACACTTATTACATCGAATGTCTCAAAAGAGAACTCATTACAATAAATATGGCTTAAGGCTATCTAATACGATAACAGCGGAAGGCTTGGAAGATAAAGTGAGTCCATCAACTCCAACGGCATCACTGAGTGAAAGACCACGACCTAAGGCTCCTTACTCGTCGTCTGAAAAGTCTGCAACATGATACGTTGCAGCCCAAAAACGGGTCAGCACATGGAATATGCTGGCAATGTAACACAAGAGAGTAGTAAACAGAATAAAGCTATCACTACATGCATATATGGCTGGTGGAGGCTCTATGGTTAATATGTTTTGCGAAAAGCCAATTTTTCCCTACAACAAAGGATTAAACTTTTATTTAACTATCATGGTGGTTGTTAAACATTGAGAATGGTAAACCCCATCTCAATCCCAATTAAAAAGGTAATTAATAACCCAATCAAAATTTTATAATTAAGAGTGATGAGATCCACATGATAATCCAAGAGCCAGATACTCAAGATGTCCATAACCGGGGACACAGCTAACCATGATTAGTTTGTACACTCTGCAGAGATTTGCGCACTTTTCCCCACAAGACTCGATCTCCTTCGTTGGATTCCTCGCACTACGTGGTGTTTGAGGAACGGATGACCGAGACACAGTCTTTCAGAAGCGTTAGCACCTTACGATGGGTAGACAGTACCACCTACATCCCCTACATCTGCTAGTCTACCACTGTAAGAGTTCACACGAGTTAATCAACTATGCTAGAGCCCATAATAGCTTCTGGCTGCACATGGAAGTTTCTAGCATGAATAATCTCATGATCTCTTTGAACCTGGGTGGCAGTCCATAGGAGAATCACACGGTACCCCGGGATTTCCAATAAAATACAGGCAATCACTGGGTTCCCCGGGTGCCTCAATCCACCCAGATGTGATTAAAGTTGCCACCTTAAGTTAAACCATTAATTAACAATCTCACAACTGTCATGGATACACTCAAACCCAAATCCACGTCTACGAGCATAGCATGGCAATATAAGCATAGCGTAGAAGTAACTCCCAAAGGTTTGATAATATCAGGTGAATAGGTACTACCTCATCTACTTCTCAAACCCACAATTTAATTTAGATCCTAACCATGCAATATTTTTTGAGGATTGATCTAATGCAATAAAACTAGGTAGTAAAGAGGTATGATCAAAGTGTTACTTGCCTTGCTGATGATCCGCGAAACCTAGAGACTCGTAGTAGCACGCTTCGCACTCCGGCTTATTCTATCGCAAACAAACAAGCATACAATAAGCAATCAAGCAAGGGCACGGATAAAACTCAAATAAGAGATCTAACCAGAAAGTTCAACTTAAGAACTCCGGTTTGCAAAAAGAATCAAATCAAACGAAGCAACAAAACTCAAACGGCGAAAGAAACAAGCTTCGTTTACTAATCTAGACTAAAGTCAAATTTTACAATAGCAAAATCTTATTCAAGTTGGTTAAACAGAAAGTGGGCTTCGAGACGAAACTCTAGGCGCTTGAATCGCCTGATTCCGATAAACGAGCGAAAAGATAAACTAAAACGAAAATCAGACCAGAAATCGCGATCGAAAATAATCGCGGAAAATCCGAGAAAAAGAAAAACTGACGAACAGGCTAACGAACGAACGTTCGTTGTCTGCGGCTAAACGGTGAAAACCATTTGTTTAAACGAACGTACGAACGGGCGTTCGCTAATTAACTAAACCAAAAAAATAAACATAACCGGATCTAAAAAACGGATCTAGGGTTTCGAAAAAAATCCGTTCGGTTTTCTCGCGAAAACCGAGGCGGCGGCGGTCCGGCGAGGCGGCCACGGCGGCGGTGCGGCTCCGGCGAGGCGGCGCGGGGCGGCGGGTGGCGGCGCGGCGGTGCGGTAGCGGCAGCGGCGCGACAGCGGCGGCAGCGGGCGGCGTCGGCGGCGGCGGCGGCTAGAGTTAGGGTTTGGGCACGGGTGGGCTGGCGGCGGCTTGGGCCTCGGGGCGGCGGCTTATAAAGCCCCCCGGGCGGAGTCCCGCTCGGGTACGGCCCGGGGTCGGTTTCTTTTTTTTTAATAATTCCGATGTGCAGAAAAAGAAAGAAAAGAAGTACTAAACGGACTCCAAAAATCCCTAAATAAATTTTCCCCGTCCTCTAAAAGTAGGCCAGACAAGGTGAACATTTATTTGGGCCTAAAATGCAATTTTGAAAAACGCATATTTTTCCTAATTCAAATAAAATAGTGATAAAACTCCGAATAAAATTCTTATTTGATTTTAATATTAAATCTCCGATATTTCTTTATTTTGAGGAAGTCATTTTATCCTCTCTCTTTTATTTTTATAAAATTAATATTCAAAGAGAAAATAATTAAAATCAAACGATCCTCTTTTCAAAATTCGAGAAAAACTCGAATATGAAAATAATGAAATCCCCAACTCTCTTCGTGGGTCCTTGAGTTGCGTAGAATTTCTATGATCAAACCAAAATGCAAATAAAATATGATATGCAATGATGATCTAATGTATAACATTCCAAATTGAAAATTTGGGATGTTACATGTTTTCACAATTCCGAAATCTTTATGTGATGTGCTTGGTCTTACCGATCTTGACGAATGCTCTTTAAATTTGCACTTGGCAGATTCTAATATTAAAAAGCCTATGGGAAGAATTAATGATGTTCTTATTCTTGCAAATAGGAATTATGTGCCCGTAGATTTTATTGTTCTTGTTATTGATTGCAATCCGTCTTGTCCAATTATTCTTGGTAGACCGATTTTACGCACTATTGGTGCCGTGATTGATATGAAAGATGGCAATATTAAGTTCCAATTTCCTTTGAGGAAAGGAATGGAACAATTCCCTAGAACAAGAATTAGGCCACCCTATGAATCAATCATGAGGGCATCTTATGGATCTCGAAACAAAGATGACAAAACTTAGATCCTTGCTTTATGCCTAGCTAAGGGCGTAAAACTATAGCGCTTGTTGGGAGGAAACCCAATGAATAAAATTTATTTTTGCTTTTGCTTTATGTTCTTGAGTGTTTGCACAATTATGATACTGTTATGATTGTGTTTTTTGTGTTTTAATTAGTGTTTGTGCCAAGCAAAGCCTTTAGGATCTTCTTGGGTAATAGTTGTTTGATCTTGCTGAAATACAGAAACTTATGTACTCACAAAAATAATTTTCATAAACCACAGAAATGTGCTTTTGCCCTGATTCGGTTTTCAGAAGATTAATATACAAATTTCTCAGGCCGTCCAAATTTTTCAGAATTTTTGGAGTTTCAGAAGTATTCGAAATATTCAGATTTCTACAAACTGTTCTGTTTTGACAGATTCTGTTTTCTTTGCGTTGTGTGCTTGTCTTGATGGCTCTATGGTTTTCTTTGATGAGTCTTTGCCATAAAAAAGTTGGAATACGGTAGATATAATGCAAAAACAAAATATGAATAGGTTGCAACAGTACTTATAGTAGTGATTTATTTTCTTATACTAACGGATCTCACGAAGGTTTTGTTGAGTTTTGTGTGATTGAAGTTTTCAAGTTTTGAGTTATCTTACGATGGATGAAGGAATAAGGAGTAAGAAGAGCCTAAGCTTGGGGATGCCACGGTATCCCAAGCTATTATCCAAAAGAAGCAAGCAACTAAGCTTGGGGATGCCCCTAGTGGCATCCCCTCTTTCTTCTAACGACCATAGCTATTTTACTCGAAGCTATATTTTTATTTGTCACATACTATGTGTTTTGCTTGGAGCGTCTTGTATGGTATGAGTCTTTGCTTGTTTTATTTTTTGTTTTAAGTCTTGGTTCCTTCCTGGACACACCTATTTGAGAGACCCAAAATTATGTCATGACTTGTTAGAATTGCTCTCCATGCTTCACTTATATCTTTTTGAGCACGGTGTGCTTTAGTAAAAATTTAAAGAAATTCTCTCTTGCCTCACTTAAATCAATTTGAGAGAAGGAAATATTATGCTCATGAGCTTCACTTATAATTGTTTGAGCTTATGAAAAGCAACATATGAAAATTAGTCCCAAAGTGATAGATATCCAAGAAGGATATAATAAAAACTTTCATGAAGATCATTGGACAAAATACTTGATTCTTAGTAATAGTTTTGAGATATGATGATGTGATATGTGAGTTATGTTGATGAGTAATTATGCTTTATTAAGAATATTGGTGTTAAGGTTTGTGATTCCCTATGCAAGAACGAAAGTCAATAGTCATGCAACGAAATTACATCCTACTTGTGGTGCATTATTCAGTGTTAATTATGCTTAATGCTCGCTTTATTCGTTTCTTGGTTGGTCGCTTCTCACTCTTTTGCTAGCCTTCATTTTGCACTAAGTATGATCACTACTTGTGCATCCATAAACCTTTAAACCAGTTTTGCCACATGAGTCCACTATATCTACCTATATGCGGTATTCTTTTGTCGTTCTAAGCAAATTTGTATGTGCCATCTCTAATTTTCAAAATAAACTTCTCTTTTGTGTGTTCGTACTGCTCGCAGAGCGGTGAGGGGTGGCTAATATTTTCCATGCTAGATGTGTTATTCTCACGATGAGTGTTTATTCACTTGTAATTGCACGAGAGTATGGCAAAGGTATTAGGGATGCCCAGTCCCGAAATGAAAAATGAATTTACTTTATGTTGTCAAATAATAAATTCCTTGGAAAGTGTTGGTATGGAAGGCAACCGTGGATACGGCTAGCCATGGAAAGTGAAAGTATGGTGGGAAAAGGAATAAACTTTATTTTCTATTTGGGAACCGCCTATGATATATCTAGCATGGAAAGTGTTGGGAACTCTAAGTCATTTTTGTTGGTGGGAAAGACACACCTCCCAAAATGTTTTTATCTCTCAATTTTCGCTTTCAGCTCTGGCACCTCTACAAATCCCTACTTCCCTCTGCGAAGGGCCTTTCTTTTACTTTATGCCAAGAAACATTTGAATTTGAGTCTCCATCTTCTCTTATAAAAGCACCAACTAGGAGGCAATATGATCGTACTTGAGTATTGGGTGTAGTTAATATGCGAGTGTGTTTCATGAATGGATAAATGATTGAGCATGATGGGCTAGGGATAGCTTATTTTAGCGTTGATATTTTGAAATACATGGTTGCTTGTTGATAAGCTTGAGTATTTAAATTATCATGTCAAAACTAGACTATTGCTTTGAATCACATAAAAGTCCAAAGGTCCATGCTATAAAGAAAAGAATATGATATGACATGTTAGGCAGCATTCCACATCAAAAATTCTGTTTTTATCACTTACCTACTCGAGGACGAGCAGGAGTTAAGCTTGGGGATGCTGATACGTCTCCAACGTATCTATAATTTTGATTGTTCCATGCTGTTATAGTATCAATCTTGGATGTTCTATAACCATTTTATAGTCATTTTATATCATTTTTTGGTACTAACCTATTCACATAGTGCCAAGTGCCAGTTGTAGTTTTCTGCATGTTTTTTAAATCGCAGGAAATCAATACCAAACGGAGTCCAAATGCAACGAAACTTCACGGAGAATTTTTCTGGACCAGAAGACACCTAATGGGCCAAGGCTACGCCTGCGGGGTGCTCCGAGGGGAGCACAACCCACTAGGGCGCGCCAGGAGGCCCAGGCGCGCCCTGGTGGGTTGTGCCCACCTCGGGTGCCCCCCGGACCACCTCTTTGCTCTATAAATACCCCAATATTCCAGAAACCCTAGGGATGTCGACGCAAATCAATTCCAGCCGCTGTAGACTCCAGAACCACCAGATCCAATCTAGACATCATCACGGAGGGGTTCACCACTTCCATTGGTGCCTCTCTGATGATGCGTGAATAGTTCTTTGTAGACCTTCGGGTCCGTGGTTAGTAGCTAGATGGCTTCCTCTCTTTCGCTGGATTCTCAATACAATGATCCATATGATGTAACTCTTTTTGCGGTGTGTTTGTTGGGATCCGATGAACTTTGAGTTTATGATCAGATCTATCTTTTTATATCCATGAAAGTTATTTGAGCTTCTTTGATCTCTTATATGCATGATTGCTTATAGCCTCGTATTTCTTCTCCGATATTTGGGTTTTGTTTGGCCAACTTGATCTATTTATCTTGCAATGGGAAGAGGTGCTTTGTAGTGGGTTCGATATTACGGTGCTTGATCCCAGTGACAGAAGGGGAACCGACACGTATGTATTGTTGCTACTAAGGATAAAACGATGGGGTCTATCTCTACATAGATAGATCTTGTCTACATCATGTCATCGTTCTTATTGAATTACTCCATTTCTCCATGAACTTAATACACTAGATGCATGCTGGATAGCGGTCGATGTGTGGAGTAATAGTAGTAGATGCAGGCAGGAGTTGGTCTACTAATCTTGGACGTGATGCCTATATAATGATCATTGCCTGGATATCATCATGATTATTTGAAGTTCTATCAATTGCCCAACAGTAATTTGTTTACCCACCGTTTTCTATTTTTCTCGAGAGAAGCCACTAGTGAAACCTACAGCCCCCGGGTCTCTTTCTCATATTATTTGCCTTTGCGATCTATTTTCCGTTGCATTTATTTTCAGATCTACTAAACCAAAAATACATTGCTGCATTTTATTATTATTTATTTTATTTGGCGTTCGATCTATCAATCTACTACAATTTATTCACGTCCGTCTGCCTATCTTGAGGTGCCGCTACCCAAAAGGGATTGACAACCCCTTTTACACGTCGGGTTGCGAGGATTTGTTATCTGTGTGCAGGGGATGTTTACGTGCTGTTGCTTGGTTCTCCTACTGGTTCGATAACCTTGGTTTCATCACTGAGGGAAATACCTACCGTCGTTGTGCTTCATCATCCCTTCCTCTTTGGGGAAATACCGACGTAGTCCCAGCAGACATCAGGACACACATTAATCGTGAATTTATTAGAATACTCTTTGAGCTTCACTTATATCTTTTGAGCTAGGTAGTTGCTCTAGTGCTTCACTTATATCTTTTAGAGCACGGTGGTGGTTATATTTAAAGAAATTGATGAACTCTCATGCTTCACTTATATTATTTTGAGAGTCTTATAAATGGTATGGCAATTTGCTTTGGTTATGAATTTAGTCCTAATATGATGGGTATTCAAGACGGATATAATAAAAACTTTCATGAAGATCATTGAATATATGAGAAGTTTGGTTCCTTGCATTGTTTTGAGATATAAAGATGGTGATATTAGAGTCATGCTATTAGTAAATTGTGGAATAGTAATAATATTTGTGTTAAGGTTTGTGATTCCCGAAGCATGCACGTATTATCTCCCGTTATGCGTTGAAATTGGGGCATGATATATTATTGATTTTCTTCCTTATGCGTGGCGGTTGGGGACGAGCGATGGTATTTTCCTACCAATCTATCCCCCTAGGAGCATGCATAGTAGTAATTTGCTTCGAGAGCTAATAAACTTTTGCAATAAGTATGTGAGTTCTTTATGACTAATGTTGAGTTCATGGATTATACGCACTCTCACCCTTGCAATTTTGCTACCCACTCTAGTACCGCGCAACTTTCGCCAGTGCATTAAACCCTCCTTATACCTTTCCTCAAAACAGCCACCATACCTACCTATTATGGCATTTCCATAGCCTTACCGGGATATATTGCCATGCAACTTCCATTGTTCCGTTATTTTGAGTTGTCACATTGCGTTGTAATTCTTGAGTTGTAAGTAAATAAAAGTGTGATGATCATCAATATTAGAGCATTGTCCCATGTGAGGAATATTAAAAAAATAAAAAACAGACCAAATGAGCCCAAGAAAAAAGAGGCCAAAGTGCCCAACGAAAAGAAAAAAGATGAGAGAAAATAGAGAAGGGACAATGTTACTATCCTTTTCCACACTTCTGCTTCAAAATAGCACCATGTTTTTCATGATAGAGAGTCTCCTATTTTGTCACTTTCATATATTACCAGTGAGAATTTTTCATTATAGAACTTGGCTTGTATATTCCAATGATGGGCCTCCTCAAATGCCCGAGGTCTTCATGAGCAAGCAAGTTGGATGCACACCTACTTAGTTTTGTTTTTGAGCTTTCATACACTTATAGCTCTAGTGCATCCGTTGCATGGCAATCCCTACTCACCCACATTGATATCGATTGATGGGCATCTCCATAGCCCATTAATTTGCCTAGTTGATGTGAGAATTTCTCCGTTTTTGTTGTCTACTACCACCTTCTATTCCACCTAAAGTGCTATATCCAAGACTCACGCTCATGTATTGTGTGAGAGTTGAAAAAGTTGAAGCGCGTTAAGAAGTATGAACCAATCGCTTGGCTTCTCATCGGGGTTGAGCATGATAAATACTTTGTGTTAAGAAGATGGAGCATAACAAGACTATATGATTTTTTAGGGATAACTTTCTTTAGCCATGATATTTTGAAAAGACATGATTGCTTTTTTAGTATGCTTGAAGTATTATTGTTTTATGTCAATGTTAAACTTTTGTTTTGAATCAAACGGATCTGAATATTCATGCCACATAAAGAAAGATTACATGATAAACATAATGGATGTAGCTAATATTTGAGTGTGTTTCATGAATGGGTCAATGATTGAGCATAATGGGCTAGGGATAGCTTTCTGATATTTTGAAAGACGTGGTTGCTTGTTGATATGCTTGAGTATTGAAGTCTTCATGTCAAATTATAGACTATTGCTTTGAATCACTTAAAGTCCAAATGTCCATGCTACAAAAGAAATGAATATGTGATGAATATGATAGGTAGCATTCCACATGAAAAAATTTGTTTTTATCATTTACCTACTCGAAACTCCGCCTATGTTGTCTCAACATAGCCGGTCCCACGCCCGGGTAAAGGAGGAGGCTTGTGATAGGCTTGGCGAGCCAACGTAAAAACTCAGCCACTTTTATGGAGATGAAATCCAAAAGATTTTCGTTGGGGCGTAACCCTCTCAGCGACGCGCCACATCGGAACCCGGGTGTGGTGGAAAATGGGCAAGGGTCGGGCCGTCACCCCCCAAGTGGCGCGATGTATCTTGATCCGGATACGGTGGCAAGTGAGCGAGGATCGGTCGTCGCATCCTTAGTGGCGCGCTACATCGGCGCCCGGGTGTAGTGGAAAATGAGCAAGGGTCTTCGCATTTGACTTGACGAGTGCGAAGGGTAAGGAAGCTAGCCGAGCCTAGGAGGATTCACTTACGTAGCTGGAACGTAGGGTCTCTGATAGGGAAGCTTCGGGAGCTAGTTGATGCAGCGGTGAGGAGAGTTGTTGATATCCTTTGCGTCCAAGAAACCAAATGGAGATGACAGAAGGCGAAGGAGGTGGAGGATACCGGCTTCAAGCTGTGGTACACGGGGACGGCTGCAAACAGAAATGGCGTAGGCATCTTGATCAACAAGAGCCTCAAGTATGGAGTGGTAGACGTCAAGAGACGTGGGGACCGGATTATCCGGGTCAAGCTGGTAGTTGAGGACTTGGTTCTCAATGTTATCAGCGTGTATGCCCCGCAAGTAGGCCACAATGAGAACACCAAGAGGGAGTTCTGGGAAGGCCTGGAAGACATGGTTAGGAGTGTACCGATTGGTGAGAAGCTCTTCATAGGAGGAGACCTCAATGGCCACGTGGGTACATCTAACACAAGTTTTGAAGGGGCGCATGGGGGCTTTGGCTATGGCATCAGGAATCAAGAAGGAGAAGATGTCTTAAGCTTTGCTCTAGCCTACAACATGATTGTAGCTAACACCCTCTTTAGAAAGAGAGAATCACATCTGGTGACTTTTAGTAGTGGCCAACACTCTAGCCAGATTGATTTCATCCTCTCGAGAAGAGAAGATAGGCGTGCGTGCCTAGACTGTAAGGTGATACCTGGAGAGAGTGTTGTACCCCAGCATAAGCTGGTGGTTGCTGACTTCCGCTTTCGGATTCATGTCCAGCGGGATAAGCATGCAAGAGTCGCTAGAACGAAGTGGTGGAAGCTCAAGGGGGAGGTAGCTCAGGTGTTCAAGGAGAGGGTCATTAAGGAGGGCCCTTGGGAGGAAGGAGGGGATGCGGACAATGTGTGGATGAAGATGGCAACTTGCATTCGTAAGGTGGCCTCGGAGGAGTTTGGAGTGTCCAGGGGAAGGAGAAGCGAAGATAAGGATACCTGGTGGTGGAATGATGATGTCCATAAGGCGATTAAAGAGAAGAAAGATTGCTTCAGACGCCTATACCTGGATAGGAGTGCAGACAACATAGAGAAGTACATGATGGCGAAGAAGGCCGCAAAGCGAGCTGTTGGTAAAGCAAGGGGTCGGGCATATGAGGACCTCTACCAACGGTTAGGCACGAAGGAAGGTGAAAGGGACATCTATAAGATGGCCAAGATCCAAGAGAGGAAGACGAGGGATATTGGCCAAGTCAAATGCATCAAGGACGGAGCAGGCCAACTCTTGGTGAAGGACGAGGAGATTAAGCATAGATGGTGGGAGTACTTTGACAAGCTGTTCAATGGGGAGAATGAGAGTTCTACCATTGAACTGGACGACTCCTTTGATGAGACCAGCATGCATTTTGTGTGGCGAATCCAGGAGTCTGAGGTGAAGGAGGCTTTAAAAAGGATGAAAGGAGGCAACGCGATGGGCCCTGATTGTATCCCCATTGAGGTGTGGAAAGGTCTCGGGGACATAGTGATAGTATGGCTAACCAAGCTTTTCAACCTCATTTTTCGGGCAAACAAGATGCCAGAAGAATGGAGACGGAGTATAGTAGTACCAATCTTCAAGAACAAGGGGGATGTTCAGAGTTGTACTAATTACCGTGGAATTAAGCTGATGAGCCATACAATGAAGCTATGGGAGAGAGTCATTGAGCACCGCTTAAGAAGAATGACAAGCGTGACCAAAAATCAGTTTGGTTTCATGCCTGGGAGGTCGACCATGGAAGCCATTTTCTTGGTACGACAACTTATGGAGAGATATAGGGAGCAAAAGAAGGGCTTGCATATGGTGTTCATTGACTTGGAGAAGGCCTATGATAAGATACCGCGGAATGTCATGTGGTGGGCCTTGGAGAAACACAAAGTCCCAGCAAAGTACATTACCCTTATCAAGGACATGTAGGATAATGTTGTGACAAGTGTTCGAACAAGTGATGTCGACACCGATGACTTCCCGATTAAGATAGGACTGCATCAGGGGTCAGCTTTGAGCCCTTATCTTTTTGCATTGGTGATGGATGAGGTCACAAGGGATATACAAGGAGATATCCCATGGTGTATGCTCTTTGCGGATGATGTGGTGCTAGTTGACAATAGTCGGGCGGGGGTAAATAGGAAGTTAGAATTATGGAGACAAACCTTGGAATCGAAAGGGTTTAGGCTTAGTAGAACTAAAACCGAGTACATGATGTGCGGTTTCAGTACTACTAGGTGTGAGGAGGAGGAGGTTAGCCTTGATGGCCAGGTGGTACCTCGGAAGGACACCTTTCGGTATTTGGGGTCAATGTTGCAGGAGGATGGGGGTATTGATGAAGATGTGAACCATCGAATCAAAGCCGGATGGATGAAGTGGCGCTAAGCTTCTGGCATTCTCTGTGACAAGAGAGTGCCACAAAAGCTAAAAGCCAAGTTCTACAGGACGGCAGTTTGACCCGCAATGTTGTATGGCGCGGAGTGTTGGCCGACTAACAGGCGACATGTTCAACAGTTAGGTGTGGCGGAGATGCGTATGTTGAGATGGATGTGTGGCCACATGAGGAAGGATCGAGTCCGGAATGATGATATACGAGATAGAGTTGGGGTAGCACCAATTGAGGAGAAGCTTGTCCAACATCGTCTGAGATGGTTTGGGCATATTCAGCGCAAGCCTTCAGAAGCTCCAGTGCATAGCGGACGGCTAAAGCGTGCGGAGAATGTCAAGAGAGGGCGGGGTAGACCAAATTTGACATTGGAGGAGTCCATTAAGAGAGACCTGAAAGATTGGAGTATCACTAAAGATCTAGCTATGGACAGGGGTGCGTGGAAGCTTGCTATCCATGTGCCAAAGCCATGAGTTGGTTGCGAGATCTTATGGGTTTCACCTCTAGCCTACCCCAACTTCTTTGGGACTAAAGGCTTTGTTGTTGTTGTTGTTGTTGTTGTTGTTGTTGTTGTTGTATCATTTACCTACTCGAGGACGAGCAGGAAAAGCTTGGGGATGCTTGATACATCTCCAACGTATCTATAATTTTTTATTGTTCCATGCTATTATATTATCAATCTTGGATGTTTTATGTGCATTATTATGCTAGTTTATGTCATTTTTTGGGACTAATCTATTAACCTAGTGCCAAGTGCTAGTTGTTGTTTTTTCCTTGTTTTTGCCTTTACAGAAAATCAATACCAAATGGAGTCCAAATGGAACGAAACTTTTGATGGTTTTTCTTGGACCACAAGACACCCTGGAAGCTTCGGGAGGAGGCCAGAAGGGTCACGAGATGGCCACAAGCTCGGAGGGCGCGCCCTAGGGGGGCTCCCCCCAAGCTTGTGGGCCCCTCGTGACACTTCCAACCCTAATTTTTTTTCTATAAATACCCAAATATTCCTCGTAGACCAGAGGGCACACCAGAAATACTTCTCCATCGCCGCAAGCTTCTGTCCTAGCGAGGTCCCATCTTGGGGCCTTTTTCGATACTCCGCCGGAGGGGGATTCGATCATGGAGGGCTTCTACATCAACCTTGCTGCCCTTCCGATGATGTGTGAGTAGTTTACCACAGACATACGATTCCATAGCTAGTAGCTAGATGGCTTCTTCTCTCTCTCTCTCTCTCTTTGATCTTCAATACAATGTTCTCCTCGATGTTCTTGGAGATCTATTCGATGTAATCTTCTTTTGCGGTGTGTTCGTTCAAATCTGATGAATTGTGGGTTTATGATCGATTATCTATGAATATTATTTGAGTCTATTCTGAACTCTTTTGTGCATGATTTATATAGCTTTGTATTTCTATCTGATCTATTGATTTGGTTTAGCCAACTAGATTGATTTTTCTTGCAGGGGGAGAGGTGCTTTGTGATGGGTTAATCTTGCGGTGCTCAATCCCAGTGACAGAAGGGAACATGACACGTATTTGTATTGTTGCCATTAAGGATAAAAAACATGGGGTTTATTCATATTGATTGGATCTATCCCTCTACATCATGTCATCTTGCTTAAGGCGTTAGTCTGTTCTTGTTAACTTAATACACTATATACATGCTGGATAGCGGTCGATGTGTGGAGTAACAGTAGTAGATGCAGGCAGGAGTCGGTCTACTTGTCTTGGACATGATGTCTATATACATGATCATTGCCTTGGATATCATCATAATTATTCGCTTTCCTATCAATTGCTCAATAGTAATTTGTTTACTTACCGTACGCTTTCTTTCGAGAGAGAAGCCTCTAGTGAAAACTATGGCCCAGGGGTCTATTTGTATCATATTATTTTCAGGTCTACAAATCAAAAACCCAAAAATACCTTGCTGCAATTTATTTACTTTTATCTTATTTTGCACTTTTACTTATCTTTTATATCCATCTCTATCAGATCTCATCCTTGTAAGTAACCGTGAAGGGATTGACAACCCCTTTATCGCGTTGGGTGCACGTATTTGTTTGTTTGTGTAGGTGTGATAATTGGAGACTTGTGTGTTCCTCCTACTGGATTGACACCTTGGTTCTTAACTGAGGAAAATACTTATCTAGACTTTGCTGCATCACCCTTTCCTCTTCAAGGGAAAAACTAACGCAAGCTCAAGAAGTAGCAATGTCTTGCCAGTTCACGAACATTTCGTGCCAACATCTAAGATGTTGGAGAACGGAGAAATAATATTAACATGTGAAAATTCCTTTGAGTTTACTGTACCGCCTGAAACCTGCAGCTCTGTATGATCTACAGAGCGTGATGCTCTGACAGACCAGCTGGAGAAGATCTTGGAGAAAACAACCAAACCTACTGCTACTCAACCATCAAACTCACACTCTTTGATTGAGAAACAATTACTACACGGTCCAATGCCAGACGAGGATCTAGAAGAACCTGTTTATCTGAATGCGCAAACGTCACCAATTACTGCATGGTCCAGTGGCTTTGAAAGTGCTGCCAACAACTTTTCAACCAACATGAAGAGCCTCACTGTATCCGAACATGCACCCAAGTTAGACACTGTTACTGAAAAATGTTCTTCTTCACTGACAAAGGCTAAGGTCGATGTTCTTTCCACTTTGAGAAATGAGAAGAACATTGCTGAAACTGAATGTTATGGGTTACAATCCAGAGTCAATTGCTCCCCTGCTCCTACAGTAGCCATCCCCTGCGGTTCTGGCAGCGGTTCTAGCACCGCACTGGATACGAAAAAAGCCCTTCAATCCAGTAGTGAAGATCCATTCATTGTAGCCACATCTATGGATACCAAAGACAATGTCATTGCAGAAGTACATGCACCATGTACCGAGCAACGACCTATATATTGCTCCCATCGACCGTGTCCCTGTTACCAGAATCGAGCATCCACCACAAACGGACGCACGAATGATAGCTGACAAGAGGTCCTTACTACAGTCGGACAATGAAGGAAACAAGAGTATTCCGCCTCCTAGTAAAAGAGTTAGGATAATAGAGCCTCTACAAAATTCACCGAAAGCTGCACCCAATCAGTCTCTACCTGTTCAGAATCGCAAAAGCATGCTTGATTGTGGATTCATTTATGATGATAAGATATGGTCTGACCCATCTATATATGAACAAGTTGACAAGGTAATTGAACAAATTAAGAAGCAACCCATTGCTCACCACATAGCCTTCCAAGAATGCCAACCTGATACTCTGTTGCACTTGGCCAAGAATCCAACCTCATCAGCGAGGCCACATATACCCAGCAATTCAGGATCGATGTCAGGAGTTAGTCACCTCTCGCATCCCTTTGCTACGTCACACTCCGTGGGTTTAACTCAAACTACCTTATCTGAGTTTTGCAGCAACTGCTTTGTCCCAACACTGTCGGCAACCAGCTCCTAATTTCAATACCAACTTCTCCCAACGTCCTGGTGTTCTGAATAACGGTGGTTCACACAGTACCCAAGGATCACCTTATACAATGAACAACCAAATATACAAATAGTACCAGCGGCAACCTCCTCCCTGTAATCTCCAGTTCTCCCAACACAATGATGTTTAAAATAACGGTGGTTCATGGTGCTACCAACGCCAACCTGCTGAACTGAACCATCAGCTCCACATGGAGACCAGTACCATGGTCAAAGTTACAATGCCTTACAACCACAGTTCAACAGCATGCATTATTCTAGCCATCCTTTGCGCCATTTATCAACAGATATTCCTTTGAGCTCAAGTGCTCAACCAGTCATCTAGGTATCGGTATATCAGCAATGCACATGCAGCAGCAACCACAAGGGCTTATGGTCAAAAGAAACAAAAACTATAATGAGGGCCATAAGCATCTCAGTAATGGTCAAATGAACTCTAGTGGTCATGTCTTCTAGCTTCATCAACATCCTACTCAGCTTGAACAGTCTCGATTCACTGACACGGCGAATGACCACCAAGATCCCTGTCAAATTTTGGAAATAAGAGATTCTACACTCGAGGAGAAACATGTGTATGAAACAATCATCGACAATACGCCGGGCATTGGTCAAATAATAGGTAATGAGTTCGTTGTTCCCGTCACAGTAAAGTTTTTCTTCCTTGTTTTACTAATGTAATGTTTTCTACGTGAAGCTATGATATTCAACTGCTTTGGCTCGATTTGTTCGAGTTTTGAATTTTTCCAATACCAATAGTTCTTGTTGAATTTTAATACTCCTTTAAACTCATTAGTTTTCTAGTTTTGTAGTATATCAATGTACTTGTCCTCACAGTTTGCTTGAGCTGCTTGTTATTCTGTAGGCAACAGATTAGAGGGACACGGTATTTTTCACTTTGAATACTCATTATCTCTAGTGTTGAATAAGAAAATCATACGATTTAAAATCCGTTTTGGCAGCCATAGGATATTTTCCATCGCACGACGTTGGGCCGATCATCGAACTTTAGGTTTGTCGATGAAGGTCTACGGATATATGAACACATTGGTGATGGAAGCATACTCAAAGTTGTTGATGACAGAACAGTTTAATAGAGCGCCCACAAATTTACGCAAGCATATAATGTACATGGAATCTTCTATAAGTTCTTCCTTTTCATAAATAATAATAATAACCCACATTTACTACTACTAGCACATTGAGTGACACAACTTCTTTTTTCTGCAGGAAAAATTTACAGTTGAAGGTGCAAGCACTGAACTACTTAAGGAACACATCGTAGAAAAATCTGTTGGGTACAGACCACCCGACAAATGTAATATCGTGAGTTGACCCTACTTACTCTATTATCTAGTGTTCATCTTTGTTTGTCCCAGTTTTTCTTGTTATACTGATAAATTTTGTTGTTCATTGTTTAGATCTTAATACCTGTGAGAAAGAAACCACATTTTATCTACCTTATAGTTGTGAATCTTGAAATGCATCGCTTACAAATACCGTGTCCTTATATCGGTTGCGTTGGTATAAAGGAACATTCAAACATTATCATCGAAAACTTCAAGAAGGCCTACCATTCTGCCTACAACAGTTATCCGCATAACATAATCAACTTTCGTGTTCAACCTGTGCAGAGTGTATGTAACTCAGACAGAGAGTGAGTTCCTTGTTACTATAGCTCTACCTCAACATCTTTTTTTGTTCTAGTACGTATTCCATATCTACTGTTCAGCCACTAATCAGTAACATATTGCTCCCAATTTTCAGGGATGACAGTGGTATTTACATCATGCATTTGATGCCGCTCATTAGTTTCAAGAATTCGTTTTTATCAATAGTGTAAGTTCGCTCTCATTGCCAAAACGTAACTATATATTCAACCGAGCCAGCTATACATTCTGTTTTACAAATAAACTTTATTAGTTTGTTTATTATGTGTTTGCAGATCTATGTGAATTTGTTGAGAGAACAAGTAACTTCAAAAATGATGACATCCAACTACAATACAAGCCCAACATTTGAGGCACTGAGGGTCGTCTTCAAGCAATACAATATCCATCGCGAGAGAGGACTTGGCAGAAGATAACTACTGCTTAACTGTGCCTTGTTTTAGCTGGAGCCATTCGAACAACAGGGTTTCAGCTATTTTAGCTCATGTCATCACAAGAACAGTATTTCAGCTATTTTCTGTCGATTCCAGATATCTGTTATGTAACCCATTAGATAGAGTTGTAAGTTCAAATGTTCAAGTCTTCAAATCCTGAACAACAATTATTATAGATAAAATTGTATTTTCCAACAGAGCTTAAAGATGATAATCAAGACATCACCTCCTTGGACTAGAACATCACTCCCTTGGAGTAAACATATTAAAAGGAACATTTCGAATACAGAGGCAAAACACTGACTCTTCATAAGATCCTCACGAAGCTGCTAAATGACTCAGCTGAATAATGGGATCATAGAGACACGACCGTGCCTCCTCTTCACATAGAATGTGCCTCTCTGACATAGACAAGTAAGCTGAAAAAAATAACACAGAGGCACGACTGCGACTCCAGTTAACACAGGACAGTGCCCTGAGTAGCTTCAAAGATGTGCCTCTCCAAGCAATTGTGCCAGGGAGGCACGGCCATGATTCAAGGTAAAGTAAGAGGATCCATCCTCTGACATAGATGAGTAAGCTGAAAATTTTATGAAAACAGAGGAACGACCGTGCCTCCTCTTGTAAAAGGATGGTGCCCTGACTAGCTTCACTGATGTTCCTATCAGAGTGAACGTGTCATGGAAACATTTCGAAAAGAGAGGCACGGCCGTGCCCTGAATAACTTCGTAGCCGTGCCTCTTCAAGCGAACGTGTCAGAGAAAACATTTGAAAATGAGACGCACGACTGTCACTCATCATAACATAGGACGTGCCTGCACTAGCTGGACGGACGTGCCTCCACTAGCTAAAATTACTATGGAACGTAGAGCCACGACCGTGACTCATACTAAGAAAGCATAGTGCCTCTCATACCTAAGGACCGTGCCTCTCTGAATTTAGTACCCAGAGGAAGGACAATGCCTCCGCCACATATACAACAGTGCATCCAGTATCTTCACGGCCGTGCCTTTCCGAGTAAACATGTCACCACAATAACTATCACACTGGGTAGTACCATCAAACAACCCAAAAGAGCATAGGAGAATACACACGAGCAGCGTATCCTCCTATTTAGATCCGACCCCAACATACATATATTGGAGCAGACAACACAGAAAGAAAATCCAAAGAATCTTAAACAGACTGAACGTCTCCCTAAAAACATTTCAAACACACAGCCACAACAGTATCTTCGATTTAAAAATAACCGTGCCTAAAACATTGGGAACACAAAGTAACAACCCTACATGTCTGTGTGATCAAGTGCAGAGAAAATCTAAGGCACCTAGCTATCTAGAACATAGAGGAACACACGTGCTTCTTATCCGCACTCATACAGACTAGTCAGCTAAAAAATGCGAACACAAAGCCACGACCGTGCCTACTGTTAAGACAGGACCATGCCCTGTCTACATTCACGGTCGTGCGTCTCTTAGCAAACGGGTGTGCCCTGTCTGGATTCACGACCGTGCACATCTAAGTGATCCTCTTGATCCATCTCAACTTATACCGACATGAAGCATCGAAACATAGAGGTAAATATTCTTGAAGGCATCCAAACAAGAAAAACATAATACACGGAAAATAAACTCAAATTACCAAACTAGTATACTCCATCTGGTTGAACTAAAACCACTACAATTATAATTCATCAGATGAAGTACTATCACTCATACAAGTTGTAGCAATTAACCACCAGGTATCTATCTTCGCAGCACTTCCACTTGGAGTGCTGCTCGGGAACGTCCTCACCGTCTGAGGTCAGGAACAGAGCGACGATGCAGCATGTCCCCCATCGACAGAACCCAGCGGTAAAGCTCAAGCTCACATACCCTTCCTAAAGAAAAAGCAGATGGAAACAAAAATTTACAAAAAGGACAAGCATAGTGTTCTTGCAATGAAAGAAAAAAGACAAAGACAGAAATCAAGCAAAATGAAATTTCCCTTACAATAGCTACATATTTCACGTGTTCAAAGGAAAGTGGCTTCCAATCCCAGTAGTGACACCGGATTTTTGGAAAAGAGGACTCCATCTTCGAGTAAGATTCGTCAATGATGGCTCCCGCTAGGTCTTCCATGGAGTCCCTTTCTTCGCCGCCTTTGATCATGAACTTCTCTTGGATGTCGATGTGGTACTCTCTTAGAATTCTGATGAAATCTTGAAAAAGAGCATCTCTATCATTCAACACATCCGCACTAGAGAAAGTTATGCCTTTGTTCTCAAGGAAATCCTTCTGAACAGGGCACTCTATCCTCGCCTTGCAGAAGTGATAGACTAGAACATGATTCTGCATCGCCAGTTGCATGACGGTGACTTTTCTATGCCCATACCAATCCTTTCATGTGTACTCCAGGTCAAGACCAACAAACTTGTACCTCTCCTCCCGCAACCACTTCTCATACAAGGCAATGGTCTCCTCCACCTTGTAAGGCCCGTTCATGTACCACACATCGAGCTTGGTGTTACCATCGGCAACTATGGGTCGATACTCGGTAGTGTTCAAGAAGTCGTCCATGGCAGCGAGCAGGAAGGTGCCAGTGGAGATTCCTAGTGGCTCTGTGATGAGATTGGGAAGTGGCGAGGCCGATGGGAACTGCCTGATGTTCTGTGGCGAGAATGCGACGTGGTGACCTGCAAAAATAGACGATTATTTAACCTTGCCGAAGGGCGATTCAGTTACCATGCGCATTAACGTGAATTGGGAACCGTGAATATATGGTTGTGCTTCTGAAGCTCGTGGAGCCATGCACTTCCTAAAGTCATGGTTGTGCAAAAAATATTTTATGCCATGGAGAAATCGAGGAGCCTCTAACTTAACTTTACAATGGTAACTGACATACTGAATAGTCACATCAAACAACCATCACATCGGTCGTCAATTCGTCCTTTGAACAAAGACCACTAATGTCTACTACACAACCTTCTTCTTGTAGACGTTGTTGGGCCTCCAAGTGCAGAGGTTTGTAGGACAATAGCAAATTTCCCTCAAGTGGATGACCTAAGGTTTATCAATCCGTGGGAGGCGTAGGATGAAGATGGTCTCTCTCAAACAACCCTGCAACCAAATAACAAAGAGTCTCTTGTGTCCCCAACACACCCAATACAATGGTAAATTGTATAGGTGCACTAGTTCGGCGAAGAGATGGTGATACAAGTGCAATATGGATGGTAGATATAGGTTTTTGTAATCTTAAAATATAAAAACAGCAAGGCAACTAATGATAAAAGTGAGTGTAAACGGTATTGCAATGCTTCGAAACAAGGCCTAGGGTTCATACTTTCACTAGTGCAAGTTCTCTCAGCAATAATAACATAACTGGATCATATAACTATCCCTCAACATGCAACAAAGAGTCACTCCAAAGTCACTAATAGCGGAGAACAAATGAAGAGATTATTGTAGGGTACGAAACCACCTCAAAGTTATCCTTTCTGGTCGATCTATTCAAGAGTCCGTAGTAAAATAACACGAAGCTATTCTTTCCGTTCGATCTATCCTAGAGTTCGTACTAGAATAACACCTTAAGACACAAATCAACCAAAACCCTAATGTCACCTAGATACTCCAATGTCGCCTCAAGTATCCGTGGGTATGATTATACGATATGCATCACACAATCTCAAAATCATCTATTCAACCAACACAAAGAACTTCAAAGAGTGCCCCAAAGTTTCTACCTGAGAGTCAAGACGAAAACATGTGCCAATCCTATCCATAAGTTCACAAGGTCACAGAACCCGCAAGTTGATCACCAAAACATACATCAAGTAGATCATGTGAATATCCCATTTGTCACCACAGATAAGCACATGCAAGGCATACATCAAGTGTTCTCAAATCCTTAAAGACTCAATCCGATAAGATAACTTCAAAGGGAAAAACTCAATCCATTACAAGAGAGTAGAGGGGGAGAAACATCATAAGATCCAACTATAATAGCAAAGCTCGCGGTACATCAATATCGTGCCATATCAAGAACACGAGAGAGAGAGAGAGAGAGATCAAACACATAGCTATTGATACATACCCTCAGCCCCGAGGGTGAACTACTCCCTCCTCGTCATGGAGAGCGCCAGGATGATGAAGATGGCCACCGGTGATGGATCCCCCCTCCCGCAGGGTGCCGGAACAGGGTCCCGATTGGTTTTTGGTGGCTACAAAGGCTTGCGGCGGCGGAACTCCCGATCTAGGTTACGTTCTGGAAGTTTGGGTATATATAAGAGGTGTTGGCGTCGGGAACAAGTCAGGTGGGTCTCCGAGGCGGCCACGAGGTAGGGGCCGCGCCCAGGGGGGTGGGGCGCCCCCCCCACCCTCGTGGGTGCCTCGGGACTCTTCTGGCCCATCTCGGATACTCCATGGGCTTCTTCTGGTCCAAAAATAATCTCCGTGAAATTTCAGGTCAATTGGACTCCATTTGGTTTTCCTTTTCTGCGATACTCAAAAACAAGGAAAAACAGAAACTGGCACTGGGCTTTGGGTTAATAGGTAGTCCCAAAAATCATATAAAACAGCATATAAAACATCCTAGATGGGTAATATAATAGCATGGAACAATAAAAAATTATAGATACGTTGAAGACGTATCAGCATCCCCAAGCTTAATTCCTGCTTGTCCTCGAGTAGGTAAATGATAAAAACAGAGTTTTTTGATGTGCAATGCTACCTAACATAATTTTCAATGTAATTCTCTTTATTGTGGCATGAATGTTCAGATCCAAAAGATTCAAGATAAAAGTTTAATATTGACATAAAAATAGTAGTACTTCAAGCATACTAACCAAGCAATTATGTCTTATCAAAATAACATAGCCAAAGAAAGCTTATCCCTACAAAATCATATAGTTTGGCGATGCTTCATTTTCGTCACACAAAATGCTCCCATCATGCATAACCCCGGTTTCAGCCAAGCAATTGTTTCATACTTTTTAACACGCTTCAGCTTTTTCAACCCTCACGCAATACATGAGCGCAAGCCATGGATATAGCACTATGGGTGGAGTAGAGTATGATGATAGGGGTTATGTGAGAAGACAAAAAAGGAGAAAGTCTCACATTGGCGCGGCTAATCAACGGGCTATGGAGATGCCCATCAATTGATGTCAATGTGAGGAGTAGGGATTGCCATGCAACGGATGCACTAGAGCTATAAGTGTATGAAAGCTCATTAAATGAAACTAAGTGGGTGTGCATCCAACTTGCTTGCTCACGAAGACCTAGGGCATTTTGAGGAAGCCCATCATTGGAATATACAAGCCAAGTTCTATAATGAAAAATTCCCACTAGTATATGAACGTGACAAAATAAGAAACTCTCTATCATAAAGATCATGGTGCTACTTTGAAGCACAAGTGTGGAAAAAGGATAGTAACATTATCCCTTCTCTCTTTTTCTCTCATTTCATTTTTTTTGTTTGGGCTTCTTTGGCCTCTCTTTTTTTTGGGGGGCTTCTTTGGCCTCTTTTTTTTTGTCCGGTGTCTCATCCCGAGTTGTGGGGGAATCATAGTCTCCGTCATCCTTTCCTCACATGGGATAATGCTCTAATAATGAAAATCATCACACTTATATTTACTTACAACTCAAGAATTACAACTCGATACTTAGAACAAAATATGACTCTATGTGAATGCCTCCGGCGGTGTACCGGGATATGCAATGAATCAAGAGTGACATGTATGAAAGAATTATGAAGGTGGCTTTCCCACAAATACGATGTCAACTACATGATCATGCAAAGCAATATGACAATGATGGAGCGTGTCATAATAAACGGAACGGTGGAAAGTTGCATGGCAATATATCTCGGAATGGCTATGAAAATGCCATAATAGGTAGTTATGGTGGCTGTTTTGAGGATGATATAAGGAGGCTTTATGTGTGATAGAGCGTATCATATCACGGGGTTTAGATGCACTAGCGAAGTTTGCACCAACTCTCAAGGTGAGAAAGGGCAATGCACGATACCGTAGAGGCTAGCAAATTGCGAAGAGGTAAGAGTGCGTATAATCCATGGACTCACATTAGTCATAAAGAACTCATATACTTACTGCAAAAGTTTATTAGCCCTTGAAGCAAAGTACTACTACACATGCCCCTAGGGGAAGGGTTGGTAGGAGTTAACCATTGCGCGATCCCGACCTCCACTCATAAGGAAAGCAATCAAAGAACACCCCATGCTTCAAATTTGTCACACAACGTTTACCATACGTGCATGCTACGGGACTTGCCAACCTCAACACAAGTATTTCTCAATTCCACAATTACTCAACTAGCACGACTCTAATATTACCATCTTTATATCTCAAAACAACTATCAAGTATCAAACTTCTCATAGTATTTAATGCACTCTATATGAAAGTTTTTATTATACCCATCTTGGATGCCTATCATATTAGGACTAATTTCATAACCAAAGCAAATTACCATGCTATTTAAGACTCCCAAAATAATATAAGTGAAGCATGAGAGTTCATCTATTTCTTCCAAATAAAACCACCGCCGTGCTCTAAAAAGATATAAGTGAAGCACTAGAGCAAACGACAAACTACTCCGAAAGATATAAGTGAAGATCAATGAGTAGCCGAACAATTATGTAGCTATGTGAAGACTCTCTCTCATTAAGAATTTCAGATCTTGGGATATTATTCAAACAGCAAGCAAAACAAAATAAAACGACATTTCAAGGATAGCACTCATCATGTGAAGAAGCAAAAACTTAGGCTCAACCGATACTGACCGATAATTGTTGAAGAAGAAAGGTGGGATGCCTACCGGGGCATCCCCAAGCTTAGATGCTTGAGACTTCTTGAAATATTATCTTGGGATGCCTTGGGCATCCCCAAGCTTGAGATTTTGTGTATTCTTAATTCCTTTTATATCTCGGTTTGCCTAAATCTCAAAAACTTCATCCACACAAAACTCAACAAGAACTCGTGAGATAGGTTAGTATAAACCAATGCAAAAACCTTATCATTCTCTATAATAGCAAATCACAAAAATTATTATTCAACATTGTATACTAAATGCCTCTGCATATTTAATACTCCTATCCTCAAATAGAATCATTAAACAAGCAAACATATGCAAACAATGCAAACATAACAGCAAACTGCCAAAACTGTACAGTCTGTAAAGAATGAAAGAGTATCAGTACTTCCCTAACTCCAAAATTTTTGAAAATTTACCACACTGTTGAAAATTTGTCAGAGCTTAGTGTGCAAAAAGTTTCAACATTTTATCATATTCTGACTTTTCTAGGGAATTTTTGCAACAGCGATAAACTTTATGTTTTGCAACAACAACTCATATACTTGCAAAATAAGCATGGTAAAAGCTATCCTTGGTATTTTTATTGAAAATGGAGATGAAAAACATTATTCTAAATAACAGCAAGCAAATACTAACAAAAGAAAATGACGCTCCAAGGAAAACACATATCATGTGGTGAATAAAAATATAGCTGCAAGTAAAGTTACCGATGAACGAAGATGAAAGAGGGGATGCCTTCCGGGGCATCCCCAAGCTTAGGCTCTTGGTTGTCCTTGAATATTACCTTGGGGTGCCTTGGGCATCTCCAAGCTTAGGCTCTTGCCACTCCTTATTCCATAGTCCATTGATTCTTTACCCGAAACTTGAAAACTTCACAACACAAAACTCAACAGAAAACTCGTAAGCTCCGTTAGTATAAGAAAATAAAATCACCACTTAGGTATTGTTGTGTACTCATTCTAAATTCATATTGGTGTAATATCTACTGTATTCCAACTTCTCTATGGTTCATACCCTCCGATACTACTCATAGATTCATCAAAATAAGAAAACAACACATAGAAAACAGAATCTGTCAAAAACAGAACAGTCTGTAGCAATATGTAACTTTCGAATACTTCTGTAACTTCAAAAATCCTGAAAAATTAGGAAGTCCTAAGAAATATTTTTATTAATCTTCTTCAAAAAGAATCAACTGAAACGCACGTTCCTGTGATTTATGAAAATTATTTTCCTGCGCGCAAAAGTTTCTATTTTTCAGCAAGATCAAATTAACTATCACCGTAAGCTATCCTAAAGGTCTTACTTGGCACTTTATTGAAACAAAAGCTATAAAACATGATTACTACAGTAGAATAATCATGTGAACACATGAAAACAGTAAGGGTAAATATTGAGTTGTCTCCCAACAAGCGCTTTTCTTTAATTCCTTTCTAGCTAGGCATGATGATTTCAATGATGCTCACATAAAAGATAAGATTTGAAACATAAAGAGAGCATCATGAAGAATATGACTAGCACGTTTAAGTCTAACCCTCTTCCTATGCATAGGGATTTTGTGAGAAAACAACTTATGGCAAGAATCACCTAGCATAGGAAAGCAAAACAAGCATAGCTTTAAAACTTTAAGCACATAGAGAGGAAACTTGATATTATTGCAATTCCTACAAGCATATATTCCTCCCTCATAATAATTTTCAGTAGCATCATGAATGAATCCAACAATATAACTATCACATAAAGCATTCTTTTCATGATCTAGTTGCATAGAAATTTTACTACTCTCCACATAAGAAAATTTATTCTCATCAATAGTAGTGGGAGAAAACTCAACAAAATAACTATCATGTGAAGCATAATCCAATTGAAAATTAAAATCAAGATGACAAGTTTCATGGTTATCATTATTCTTTATGGCGTACATGTCATCACAATAATCATCATAGATAGGAGGCATGCTTTCATCAAAACTTGGGGGAATAAAAATATCATCCTCATCAAACATAGCATCCCCAAGCTTGTGGCTTTGCATATCATTAGCATCATGGATATTCATAGAATTCATACTAACAACATTGCAATCATGCTCATCATTCAAATACTTAGTGCCAAACATTCCAATGCATTCTTCCTCTAACAGTTGAGACAATTATCGGAATCCTTATTTTCACGAAAGATATTAAAAAGATGAAGCATATGAGGAATCCTCAGTTCCATTTTTTGTAGTTTTCTTTTATAGACTAAACTAGTGATAAAACAAGAAATTAAAAGATTCGATTGCAAGATCTAAAGATATACCTTCAAGCACTCACCTCCCGGGCAACGGCGCCAGAAAAGAGCTTGATGTCTACTACACAACCTTCTTCTTGTAGATGTTGTTGGGCCTCCAAGGTGCAGAGGTCTGTAGGACAGTAGCAAATTTCCCTCAAGTGGATGACCTAAGGTTTATCAATCCGTAGGAGGCGTAGGATGAAGATGGTCTCTCTCAAACAACCCTGCAACCAAATAACAAAGAGTCTCTTGTGTCCCCAACACACCCAATACAATGGTAAATTGTATAGGTGCACTAGTTCGGCGAAGAGATGGTGATACAAGTGCAATATGGATGGTAGATATAGGTTTTTGCAATCTTAAAATATAAAAACAGCAAGGTTACTAATGATAAAATTGAGTGTAAACGGTATTGCAATGCGTCGAAACAAGGCCTAGGGTTCATACTTTCACTAGTGCAAGTTCTCTCAACAATAATAACATAACTGGATCATATAACTATCCCTCAACCAACAACAAAGAGTCACTCCAAAGTCACTAATAGCGGAGAACAAACAAAGAGATTATTGTAGGGTATGAAACCACCTCAAAGTTATCCTTTCTGATCGATCTATTCAAGAGTCCGTAGTAAAATAACACGAAGCTATTCTTTCCATTCGATCTATCCTAGAGTTCGTACTAGAATAACACCTTAAGACACAAATCAACCAAAACCCTAATGTCACCTAGATACTCCAATGTCACCTCAAATATCTGTGGGTATGATTATATGATATGCATCAAAAATCTCAGATTCATCTATTCAACCAACACAAAGAATGTCGGGTGGTAGGTCCGACATATGCCAACGGGTGGCTTATCATTGTGGGAGCCAGTAAGACATCGCCGGTGCCTGGAAACGGGATAAGGCGAAGACATGCACGCCGGCGAATCTTACCCAGGTTCGGGGCTCTCTGTGGAGATAACACCCCTAGTCCTGCTCTGCGGGGTCTCCGCATGATCACTAGATCAACACAAGTGGCTACAAGTGGCTCCTTGAGCTGTTTGGCTAGAGGAAGAAGAAGGGCAAGGCTAGCTCTCCTTTTCTCTCTATGTGGTGTCTAAAACTCTAAGAGATCAACCCTTTGCATGGGTGCCCCGGGGGTTTATATAGGCCTACCCCCAGGGGTACAATGGTAATCCGGCTGGACGCGGGTCCTAGCCGTCAGTGTCTGTATTCGCCGGCTTCTCCGCCGACCGCTGGGGCCCGCCGACTGGTGGGTCCCGCCGGCTGCCGGCCTCTTGGCCGACAGGCCGGCCCCACCGCCTGGGGGTCTTGTCGGTGGCTGGTTACTGTAGCCTCGCCCCTGATGACGAGGGCTTTGTCGAGGTAAGCATGGCTACAGTGCCGCCGCCTGGCGGGCTCTCACTGTAGCCTTACCTCGTCTTGTCTCCTTAATGATGCACATACTTCGAGGGAGTGGAGGTAGCCGGCTATTGGGAGCCGGCTACGCCCCAGACCGACTGGGGGAGGCTTGGCCGCCTTCGAGCGTCTCTCTGGCTGAAGGGGCCCGCCGCCCGCGGGCCGTACTGACAGCCTGTCGTGGGTGGCGTCATGGTCAACATGGCAACAGTGCCGCGCCGGACGGGGATGGCCGGCCCGTACGGCGCACTGTGGCCACGCGTGCTCCGGGATTCGGGGGTGGCAGGCTGTACTGTAGCCACACCCCGTCTTGTCACCGTTATGTGGGTGCAGCCCTTGAGGGTGCGATCTTGGCCGCTTGCCGGGAGCCGGTCTTCTTGTGGCCGGCTTCTGGGAGTCGGTCCTCTTGTGGCCGGCTTCTGGAGCCGGCCATCTTGTGGCTCTCTTCGGGAGGGTTTTTAGGGCCGGGTCGCCTTCCAGTAGTCGGCCTGTGAGATAGCCGGCCAGGGGAAGGCGGCCCTGTGCTTTGGATGCTTGAAGGCTCGATCGGCCCGATAATTTTTTGAAGAACCAGGGGGGAGTCGGTTAGGCTACCCGTGGCCATTTACTCCGACAGTAGTCCCCGAAGCTGGTCGGGCTTCGAGGCTGAAAGGAGGACGAGAAGCTCAACCAGCTTCCTATCTTGAAGAGCCAGCAGCTTGGAGCCGGCTTTGGTCAGGTACGCCGTCTTGGTGAGGTTTTGAAGTCTGAAGGCGGGAGCCAGCCGGCGCGCACGCCGGGTCGCGGGCCGGCCGCTTGCTGCCCGCGCGCCACGTGGCACCCTCCGGCTGGAAGGGCCTGCCAGCCCACGCGCGTGACGGGACGCCGCTGCAGGCCGGGGCCCGCCACTTCCACGCCTAGGCCTAGGTGTGGATCTTTTGTGGCCCAAAACGGGCCGCTCTCCTTCCAACGGCAGTTTCCGCACGCCGTTAGGGCGCAATAATCGCGGGACGTGGGGGAGTGGGCGCAGTTAATCCCACGTCTCCCCCCACGCCTCGCCTCCTCGGCTTCGCCGCACGAGGCTATAAATAGGGGGAGGAGGGGGAGCGGCAGACGCTCGCACGCTCACCCTCGCTCCGCCATCTTCTTCTTCTTCCTCTCCGTCGCCGCAGCCCCTCGCCGCCGCGCCGTCCCTCTAGTCTTCGCAGCACTCCACAGCTTCGCCGCCGCGGGGCCGTGGTTTCGCCGTCGCCACGCCCTTTCTCATCAGCTTCTTGCTTCATGTTGCGTGGCGGAGACTGGGACGGCTCCAACGTCCATGCGGACCACATCGACTTCCTCCGCAAGATGCGGCGGTTGCCCGGTGAGGACCACATGCGGGTCCGTCTTGCGCCGAAGAGGGAGATCTCGCCGGTGCCGGAGGAAGGCAGGCGGGTAATGTTCCGCTCGCACTTCCTGCGCGGCCTTGGCCTGCCTGCGAGCGCCTTCTTCCGCTCCTTCCTTGAATTCTACCAGCTCCAGCCGCACCACCTCACTCCAAACACGGTGGTGCTGCTGTCTGCCTTCGTCTCTTTGTGCGAGGGCTTCCTCGGCGTCCTTGCCACCCTCGAGCTCTGGGGGAATTCTTCCAGTCCAAGCTCGGCACCGCCATGCAGGGCATGCCGGCTCAGAGCGGCGCCTTCATCGCGGTGCGGAGGCCGGTAGCCGACAACCCTTTTCCTCCCATCGCGCTGATCCAGTCGGTGAAGCGCTGGCAGAAATCCTACTTCTGCGTGAAGAACGTCGCCCCGCAAGGCGACTTCGTCAACTTGCCGGCTTATGTAGCCGGCCCGCCGGCTGGGAGGCGGCCCCAGTGGTCCTATCGGGCCAGAACGCTGTCATCGGCTAGAGCCGCCGCCGTCGCGCGACTCCGGGTAATGGTCCAGTCGGAGGGCCTGACCGGGTCCGACCTGCTGGCCCCCTTCGTGGTGCGCCGGGTGCTCCCGCTCCAAGGCCGCCCTCATATGATCTGTCAAATGAGCGGCCAACTCGATCCGAGTCGGATGTGCACCAAGGAGATGCCTCACTGCCGAGGTAGCTCTCATGGTGAACTACCTCGCGAACTGCAAGCTCACCGACGAGTGGCAGTTTGGCAAGGAGCCGTACTCCCGTGCCCATCCCCCGCCTATGGTAAGCTTTCTTTATCTTCTCTTCTTTGCTTTTGTCACCAAGTTTCTCTTGGCCGACTCTGATCAGTCGGGTTGTCTTGACAGAGCCCCCTCCTTCGACCGGCAGCCGGAGCAGCGGGGGTGGAGCGCCAATTTCTCCCCGACCGGGCGACGCATGACTTGGATGACACCGACTTGGGGGCGGCCGCTATGGACGACAACACCGAGGGGGAGGCGGCGAAGCAGGCGGCTCCGGGCTTGGAGCTAGCTTCGACGACTAGCCGGATGATGACGAGGCGGAACTCGTTCCGCGCCGCCAGCCGGCGTCCGACCATGGCGCGGGCTCGTCTTCCGCGCCGGCTGCCCGAGGCGGCGCGCAGAAGCGCCGGGCCGCGTCGGGCCTATTCGGCAGTCGGGCGAAGAAGCCCAAGAGCATGGCAGCGGCGACCAAGCGGGACGAGGCAGCCGCGAAGGCTGCCCGCTTCCGCAAGGTGGTGAAGCAGCCACAAATGGTTTCGGCGTAAGTGTCGATTCTCTCACATATTCCTTCTTCTTTTTCGTTGATATCTTCTGAATCCTTGTCTTGACTTATTAAACAGGGCTCCGCTCTCTCTTGAGCGGACCGCTGCCGCCTCCGTGGTTGGATCGGCAGGAGGATCCGCAAGCACCCGCCGCGTGGACCCCCGTGCCGAGCTTCAAGCGGCGACGGAGCGGAATGCGCGGGAGGAGCGGGAGGCGGAGGAGCTGAGGGCGGCCGCTGCCAAGGCGGTGCAGGATCTGGCGGAGGAGTCGGCGGCAACACAAGCCGACGCGGCGGCCAAGACCCAGGCGGAGGCCGCAGCCACAGAGAGGGCGGCGGAGGCCCTGCTTGTCGTCCCCCTGCGCGCCGTGGCGCCCGAGATCCCGGAGCCCCCGCCGGAGGAAGCCTGTGGCGACCTGCCGGGGATGGAGAGGGAGGAGGACGACGTCGTCGTCCGGGAGAGGGAGGCGGCATCGCCATCGCTGACTGGGGCGGACCAAGGCAGCCGGCCTAACGTGCCGCCCGTGCAGCCGGCTGGAGGCGAGTCGGCTGCGAGGATGGACCTGGTGGTCCGGTCACCATCGCGCCAGCGCGCGGGGAAGGCGACTTCGGCGCCGGACCCGCAGAAGGCTGCGGGCTCTAGCTCGTCGGCCCAGGATCTGGAGACGGCCAGCGCCAGCTCGGGGTGGACGCCAAGTGGTGGGACGGCCGTGGTAAACGTGGCGGCGCAAGAAGTTCAGAACCGGCTTCAGTCCCAGGCCGCCGTGCTGAGGCAGTACAATCAAGAGTTCCTCGCGACACGGACGGCCATTCGGGTGAGTCTTCCCGCTTTTCTGTTTCTTGATCTTGATTTCTTCCATGGGGGCGCGTCCGCGCACCCACTGGGTGTAGTCCCCGAGTTCCGAGTAGGCTGCTGAGCAGGCGGCTTGGAACTTCTTAGTAGACTTCGGTTGCTATCTTGTTCTTATTCGCTCCTCTTTCCTACTTGCAGGACAATCACAACCTCCGCGCGGCTGCCTTCAACTCCCAGGCTCAGGAGCTGACCCAGAAGACCATTGATCTAACTGAGAGCCGGAGTAAGTGCTTCATCTTTTATCTCACGTGGGGGCGCGTCAGCGCACCCACTGGGTGTAGTCCCCGAGATTCGGGCCGACTGCTGAGCAGTCGGGCCGGATCTTTCCTGGCGACTTCTTTCTTATTGCTTTTTTCTTCTTTGCCATATCCGCAGAGGCCAATGCCGACCTGAGGGAGCAGTTGGGTGGGGCCCAGACCGCCCTTCGCGCCAAGGAAGCCGAGTGCAACACCTTGGCCCAGGAGCGTGACCGCTTGGCCAAGAGGCTGGCCGACCAGGAGGAGAGCCATAAGGCGGCCCTGAAGGCGGCGCAGGACAGCGAGGCCGCCCTCCAAGCCGAATACGAGACCGAGGCGGCGGGCTGGGCTGAGGCAAGGCAATCGCTGATCAACGGCTACGGCCAGATCGAAGATTTGGTTGACGGTAGGCTGCCTTCTTCTTCGTTCCTTCGCTTGCCGCCTGCCATTTGGTCCATTTTCTGACTGTGTTTTTTCTCTTCCTTTCTTACTTGTGCAGAGTACTTCCCTGGTTACTCCACTGCCGCCAACCAAATCGTCGAGGCTCACCGCGAGGCGCAAAGGCAGGCTGGTGCTGAGATCGCGCCGGACGCTCGCCGGTCGCTTGAAGAGCAGCTTCTGGCGATCCAAGCCCGCCTCCAGCCGGCTCACCGCATGCTCCGCCGTCTTCAGCGCGTTGGGGCGCAAGTGCTGGCCGCCCTCTGGCCCGGCGAGGTGGTTCCCCGTACCCCCAGTCGGACTGCCGACTGGCTGGAGGTAGCGGTTGGCCGCTTCGAGGCCTGGAAGGCTTCTGCAGCTCGGTCAGGCGCCAGGCGGGCTCTGGAGTTTGTCAAAGCTTGGTATCCTGAGCTGAGCTTGGACCAGCTGGCCACCTGGCGGCAGGAGGCCGACGAGGAGCTGGAGGCGGTGCGGCCGGCTATCATCCAGCGCGCCTCGGCAATCGCCGACTACACCGACACCAGTGCCTTTGCCCCTGAGGTGGATGATGACGGCATTTCTCAGCCGGAGGAGTGGTTTGGGCTGAACTCGGCGGACGGTGAGGACTCGGCGGAGGAGATCGACTCCGGCGACGAGGGCGAAGAGGAGGAGGGAGAGGATGGTGAAGACGCCGCGCCAAATGGTGGAGCAACCAGCCAGCCTCAGCTTGATCGTGCCTCCAGCAATGAGGCGCGCGCGAGCGCGCCGCCTGCAGCCGGCGATGATCAAGCCGAGACTCGCCAGCCGGCCACTCCTCCAGCCAGCACTGCCGTCTCCACCGACCTACCTGGCTCGCCTGTTGCACCCTTGACCTGATCCGCCGTCTTTACTTTCCTGTTTTATTACTCTTTGAACAATATTTTGTTAAGTTTGCGCAGTTCCACCTACTGGGGGTGTATTCAAACTATGTTTAATGCCCACCTTTCGAAGGCCTTTTGTGTAAATATAATCATGCAAGTGCTTGGCTTCCGATTGTTCTTGCTTTTCATCCTTTTGGCTGTTTCCTTTGCCGCCCTCCCTTGGTCACCGCCTTCCTAGCCGGACAGCTACTCTGCAGTCTGTGGCTGGGGAAGGGCTTGGCCGTTTGGGAGGGCAAGTACTCTAGCTTTCTTGGATTGTAGCAAGGTGAATGGGAAGCCGGCCAGCCGGCTGTTCTGACAGCCGGTAGGCGGGGTGGGAGGCCGGTTTGTGTTATATAAGCTCGTTAGTCCTTAGCCGTTTTTCGTGTGGGCATCCTTTCCTGCCTTTGACTCTTGCCAGTCGGACAGTCGGTTCTTCGAGCTGCGACTTTCAACAAGAGAGGGCTTGGGTGCCGGCACACTACTTGTCTGACTGCAGGTAGAACTTTAATATAACTCAAGGCGGCAAGTCCCCGGGCCGACTGATCGAACCCGGTGCCGGACAGAAAAACAAATGTAATAATACATTCAAAGGTATGACACTCGTCATACATAGATAAAAGATGGCAGTCCCCGAGTGCTCCTCGGGGGGCCCGTTGTCTTGTACTTAATACAAAAGGTAGCGTGATACATACTGCTTTTAACTGTAAAATCTTCGGAGGAGATTGGCGTTCCATGGTCGTTCCGACTCCTTGCCGGAATCATCTCTCTTGCGTGCCTTCGGCTTCTGTGCGTCGATCAGGTAGTAGGAGTCGTTGCCTAGAGCCTTGCTGATGACGAAGGGGCCTTCCCAAGGGGCCGAGAGCTTGTGCTGGCCGGCTGTTCGCTGGATCAGCCGGAGCACAAGATCGCCTTCTTGGAAGGATCTTGGCTTGACCTTCCGGTTGTGGTAACGGCGCAAACCCTGCTGGTAGATGACGGACCGGCTGAGTGCTAACAGCCGGCCCTCTTCCAGCAGGTCAACGCCGTCTTCTCGCGCTTCCTTGGCCTCCGCCTCCGTGTACATGGTGACCCGAGGTGAGTCGAACTCAATGTCAGTTGGGATGACAGCCTCGGCACCATATACAAGGAAGAAAGGGGTGAAGCCGGTTGACTTGTTCGGGGTAGTACGCAGACTCCAGAGGACAGCCGGCAGCTCGTCGAGCCAGCAGCCGGCCGAACGCTCCAGTGGTACGACCAGTCGGGGCTTGATGCCGGAGAGGATGAGGCCGTTTGCTCGCTCGACTTGGCCGTTTGACTGCGGGTGGGCAACGGACGCTAAGTCCAGTCGGATGCCCTGTGTCGCGCAGAAACGTGCCAGTGCTCCTTTGGCAAAATTCGTGCCATTGTCGGTGATGATGCTGTGTGGTATGCCATACTGGGTGGTGATATCTGCGATGAATGTCACAGCAGTCGGCCCGTTCAGCTTCTTGATTGGCTTCGCTTCAATCCACTTGGTGAATTTGTCCACGGCGACAAGCAGATGTGTCATGCCGCCGCGCGCCGTCTTGAATGGGCCCACCATGTCCAATCCCCAGACGGCAAAGGGCCAGGTGAGGGGGATGGTCTTGAGTGCAGAAGCCGGCAGGTGTTGCTTGGAGCTGAAGACTTGGCACCCTTTGCAGCATTTGACTAATTCCTTGGCGTCTTCCAAAGCAGTCGGCCAGAAGAACCCATGGCGGAAAGCTTTGGCGACAAGTGATCTTGAGGCCGCGTGGTGGCCGCATTCACCTTGGTGGATGTCCTTGAGGATTGCTATGCCCTTCTCTGGCTCGACGCAGCGCTGGAAGACTCCAGTGACGCTGCGCCTAACGAGTTCTCTATTTATTATTGTGTATGCTCCGGCTCGGCGTTGAACTTGTCTTGCCGAGATCTCGTCAGTCGGCAGCTCTCTGTTTACCAGGAAGTTGAGGATGGGTTGGGCCCATGATGGAGCTGTGACTTCTTCTATCGCCAATACGGCTACTGCGACCCGGGTGGGTGGGTTGGGTGGTGAAGAGTTGGAGTCGGCCACCGCCTGTTGGGTCGTTGCAGTCCCCGGGCCGACTGCTGCAGTCCCCGGGCCGGGTTCTGAAGTCCCCGAGCCGGGTGCGACTACGGCAGTCCCCGGGCCGCCTGTCGAAGTCCCCGAGCCGCCTGCTGGGTTCCCCAAGTCGGATCCGACTGCATCAGGGGCAGGCGGTACGAAGATGGAGTCTGATTCTGGAGACGGCTTGACAGACGGTTTGAGGAGGCGTTGGAGGGAGACGCCGGTTGGTATAGCTTGTCGGGTGGAGCCGATTCGTGCCAGGGCATCTGCTTGCTCGTTGTCGGCCCGTGGCACGTGGAGGAACTCGCATCCTTCAAAGTATCCGCTGATTTGCTGAACGAGGAATCGGTAGCTCGCCATGTTTGCGTCCTTGGCGTCCCAGTCGCCGTATGACTGTTGGACTACCAAATCTGAGTCGCCATAGCACAGGATCCGGCGGATGCCGAGCTCTTTGGCTAGCCAGAGCCCGTGTATGAGCGCCTCGTACTCGTCCACATTGTTGGAGGCGGCAAAATGAATTTGCAATGTGTATCTGAGTTTGTCGCCCTTGGGAGAGGTGAGGACGATGCCGGCTCCCAAGCCGGTGCGCATCTTGGATCCATCGAAGTGCATCCGCCAATGAGTGGAGTCGGGAGCTGGTGGTAGGTACTGGGTCTCGGCCCAGTCGACAAGGAAGTCGGCCAATGCTTGCGACTTGATGGCGGTGCGAGGCTGGTAGAAGATCGTGTAAGGAGCCAGCGCAATGGCCCACTTAGCCACCCGGCCGGATGCATCCCGGCTGCCTATGATCTCGGCGAGCGGGGCAGTACATACGACCGTGATGGGATGCTCTTGAAAGTAGGGCTTCAGCTTCTTGGCGGCGAAGTATACTCCATAGCACATCTTCTGGTAGTGCGGGTAGTTTTGCTTCGAGGTGGACAGTACTTCGCTCAAATAATACACAGGCCTCTGGACTAACTGAGCCCGGCCTTCTTCTGGGCGTTGGACCACAATAACTGTACTGACCACTCGGCTAGTCGCGGCAATGTAAAGGAGCATGGGCTCTTTCTCAGTCGGCGCCGCCAAGACAGGCGGCGTGGTCAGCATCTTCTTCAACTCGTGAAAAGCTTGGTCTGCTTGGTCGTTCCACTCGAAGTGGGTGGACTTTTTCATGAGTCGGTACAGGGGGAGAGCCTTCTCTCCTAGCCGGCTGATGAAGCGGTTCAGGGAGGCCAGGCACCCGGTAAACTTTTGGACGTCTCGCAGCTTGGTAGGAATCTCCATTCTCTCTATGGCCTTGATCTTCACTGGGTTGCACTCGATGCCGCGTTCGGAGACCAAGAAGCCTAGAAGCTGGCCGGCTGGTACTCCGAACACGCATTTCTCCGGGTTGAGCTTGATCTGAAACCGGCGCAAGTTGGCAAATGTTTCTCTGAGGTCTTCCAGCAGGGTGCCGCGCTTCTCCGTCTTCACCACAATATCGTCTACATAGACGTGGGCATTTCTGCCGAGTTGCTTGAGGAGGCATTTCTGCATGCAACGCTGAAAAGTGGCACCGGCATTTCTCAAGCCGAATGTCATAGTCAGGTAGCAGAAAGCTCCGAATGGTGTGATGAAGGCGGTCTTCAGGCGGTCGGCTGGATCCAACTTGATCTGATGGTAGCCTGAGTAAGCATCCAAGAAACTCAACAGCTCGCATCCGGCTGTGGAGTCTATCACTTGATCGATTCGAGGTAAGGCAAACGGATCTTTGGGGCAGGCTTTGTTGAGGCTGGTGTAATCTATACACATGCGCCATTTATTGTTTTTCTTCAACACCAGGACCGGGTTGGCAAGCCATTCTGGAAAAAACACCTCCATAATGAAGCCGGCTGCCAGAAGCCGGGCTATCTCTTCTCCTACAATCCTTCTCTTTTCCTCCGACAGTCGGCGGAGGGGTTGTTTGACTGGTTTTGCGTCTGCTCGGACGTGTAGCTTGTGCTCGGCGAAATCCTTCGGAACACCCGGCATGTCCTTTGGGGACCATGCAAAGATGTCCCGATTCTCACGGAGGAAATCGACGAGCTCGCCTTCCTATTTGCTGTCCAGGTTTGCACCAATGACAGCAAACCTCTCCGGGTTCTCCGGGTCCAGAGGTATCTTCTTTGTTTCCTTGGCCGGCTGGAAGGAGCCTTGAGCATCATATTCCTTGGGGTCAGGGGACAGGGTCGGCTGCTTGCCGGCCATGGCCACGACTCGGTCCAGCATCTTCTTTTCTTCAGCAATCACGAGGGACTCGGCCAGCCGGCTGCTGGCTGCAGCACACTCGGAGGATTTCTTGTAGTCTCCGGCTGTGGTGATGATCCCCTTTGAACTCGGCATCTTCATCTTGAGGTAGGCGTAGTGGGGCACAGCCATGAACTTGGCCAGGGCAGGTCGGCCAAGCAATGCGTGGTAAGGGCTCTCTAGATCCACCACTTCAAACCAGATTGCTTCTCGGCGGAAGTGATCCTTGTCTCCGAAGAGAACATCCATCTTGATCTTGCCGATTGGTGAGCAGGACAGGCCGGGTACGATGCCATGGAACACAGTCCGGCTTGGCATGAGTTGCTTCGTCTTGATGTTCAGCTTCTCCATGGTGTCGCGGTACAGTATGTTGATGCTGCTCCCACCGTCAATCAGTACACGGGAGAAACGGGCAGCTCGCCTTTCTGTTGCGAGGGTGGCGTCTAACACCAACGCATAAGAGCCAGGAGACGGCATCACCTCTGGGTGATCGGCCCGGCTCCAGCTGATGGGCTTCTCAGACCAATGCATAAACTCTGGGTTGCTAGAGGCCACCGCGTTGACTTCTTGGTGCTGTCGGCGCCGACTGCGCCTGTCTTCAGTTTGGCTTGTAAAGACGACGTAGGCGGCGTGCTCGTCCGGGAACTCGTCTTGAATGGCTCCGACTGCTGGTCAGGCAGCCGGCTGCTGAGGGGGTGGAGGTGGCGGGCCAGCAGGTGGAGGCGGCACCAGCCCTTCGCCTTTGGAGATCCGCATGAGCCAATGACACTTCCGGGTTGTGTGGTTGGACGGCTTCGCGCCGCTGTGGAACTTGCAGGGGCATCAAGGGTTTGCTCGTAGGAGAAAGCCGGTTGCCAAGCCGGCCTGCCGCCCTTCTGCTTCTTGGGCACGGGCCTCTCTTCAGGTTGTTCGTCTTTGACTGTGGCCACTTGCCGACTGGTGGAAGGCGGCATAGGGGCCTTGCGCTTGTTGTCGTTCTGGTAAGGGCGTCGATTGGAGTCACCAGCCGGCGTCTTGGGAGCCGGAGCGAGCACCTTTCCAGAGGCGTCCACTCGAAGCTCGGTCTTCATTGAAGAGTCGGCCGTGGCGTACTTGTCTGCTATGATCAGCAGCTCGTCGAGGGTAGTCGGTTCGTCGCAGAGGAGTCGGTGCTTGAGGAGGGTGCCCTCTCGGCACCCGGCGGTGAAGTACTCTATGGCTTGAACCTCGCCCACCCCTTCGCAGGAGTTGCGGAGCTCGGCCCAACGCGTGAGGTAGTCGTGAGTTGATTCGCTGGGCCCTTGGACGCACAAGGAGAGCTGGCGGGGCTTGGGAGGCCGCTTGTACGTGCTGGTGAAGTTGCGGATGAAGACTTCCGTGAAGTCTAGCCAGCTGTTGATGCTGTAGGGCTTGAGGCTGTTCAACCAAGTGCGTGCCGTGCCTTGAAGCATGAGCGGGACGTACTTCACGGCAACGCGCCTGTTGCCGTTCGCTATGCGGACTGCGGTGGAGTAATCGATCAACCAGTCTTCCGGCTTCACGGAGCCGTTGTATTTTGGCGTGTCTCTTGGGAGCGAGAACCCTTTGGGGAAGGGCTCGTCGCGGATGCGGGGGCCAAAGCAAGGCGGGCCGACATCGTCTTCTTCTTCTAGCGCCAGGGATCGCGCTAGGCGGTCGATCCGGTGGCGGGCGTCATTCTCGCCGACTCCTTCGCGGTGGCCTAGTCAGCCGCCGAGAGTCGGATGCGTAACAGGCGGCGGGGTGGGATATCTCTCCCCACGAGGCGGGGGAGGAGGCGGATCGCCTCGTCGTTCCACAGCTCGGAGGCGGCCTTCTGCGTCGCGCTCGATGGTGATCCGAGTCCGACTGCGGCTAGCAGCCGGCTTCTTGTCTTTTCTCGCGCGGGCGCCGTCTGCAGTCGGCGTCCGGGATGTCGCGACGTGCTCTCGGCGTGGGGGAGGACTTTCAGCGCGAGCGCTGGCTTCATGCCGCTCTGCGGCCGCGTCGATCAGCTGCTGGATGCGTCTAGTCATGTAGGGGATCTCGTCGGCCCCTAGCCCGTTCAGCTCGTCTACGGCCGCCTGAGAGGCACGCAGGTTCTCGAGTGGCGTGGCGTAGACTGGGCGGTCTACTCCCAGCATGCTGGCAATGGCCGCGCCGCGCTTCTTGACGATGCCTGCTCGGCTCGGCCCGCCAGGAGGCGGCGTACCAAAGGCGGCGCGGTCGACTTCGCGCTGGTGAGCCTCAGTGAGGCGTCTCATGGATGCTATCTTCTGGCCCTCCGCGACGAGAGCGAGGCGGCGTGCCTCCAGTGTCTCGGCGTCAGCGTCAGCCGGGATGGGGACGAACAAGTCGTGCAGTGCCGCTTGTAGGGCGTCGTGGGCGTTCTCGCCTGAGACGGCGCCGTGGCTGATGACCAGCACCTCGATGACAGCGTTGCTACCACTGTCGGCTCGAGGAAGAGGGTCGTCGATGATCACCACGTTGGTGGGGAAGGCGTCAAGCGATACCGTGTCGGAGTCGACAAGCATCGGGTCAGTGGAGCCGACCGACTCCAAGTCCACAGCAAGCTCGCTGGAGACGTGAAGCTGGTCGAGGAGTCTGACGAGGCGGCTCTCGGGGCAGTCTGTGCCCGCGTCGGACGCAGGCTCGTCGGAGATGCGAGCCTCGCCAAGAAGATCGGCGAGGCAGCTCGCCGCGCAGGCGTCGCCGAGGCCTTGCAGCGCGTCGGGGCAAGCGCCATCGGGCGTGCCGGGCTGGTTACGCTCGCTGGGGAGGAAAAGAGTTCCCGTCCAGAACAGGTCTCCGGGCGACGGTGTACCTGGCCCCACGGTGGGCGCCAAATGTCGGGTGGTAGGTGCGACATATGTCAACGGGTGGCTTATCATTGTGGGAGCCAGTAAGACATTGCCGGTGCCTGAAAACGGGATAAGGCGAAGACATGCACGCCGGCGAATCTTACCCAGGTTCGGGGCTCTCCGTGGAGATAACACCCCTAGTCCTGCTCTGCGGGGTCTCCGCATGATCACTAGATCAACACAAGTGGCTACAAGAGGCTCCTTGAGCTGTTTGGCTAGAGGAGGAAGAAGGGCAAGGCTAGCTCTCCTTTCCTCTCTATTTGGTGTCTAAAACTCTCCGAGCCCCCTCTCTTTGCATGGGTGCCCTGGGGGGTTTATATAGGCCTACCCCCCAGGGGTATAATGGTAATCCAGCTGGACGCGGGTCCTAGCCGTCAGTGTCTGTATTCGCCGGCTTCTCCGCCGACTGCTGGGGCCCGCCGACTGGTGGGTCCCGCCGGCTGCCGGCCTCTTGGCCGACAGGCCGGCCCCACCGCCTGGGGGTCTTGTCGGTGGCTGGTTACTGTAGCCTCGCCCCTGATGACGAGGGCTTTGTTGAGGTAAGCATGGCTACAGTGCCGCCGCCTGGCGGGCTCTCACTGTAGCCTTACCTCGTCTTGTCTCCTTAATGATGCACATACTTCGAGGGAGCGGGGTAGCCGGCTATTGGGAGCCGGCTACGTCCCAGACCGACTGGGGAGGCTTGGCCGCCTTTGAGCGTCTCTCTGGCTGTAGGGGCCCGCCGCCCGCGGGCCGTACTGACAGCCTGTCGTGGGTGGCGTCATGGTCAACATGGCAACAGTGCCGCGCCGGACGAGGGATGGCCGGCCCGTACGGCGCACTGTGGCCACGCGTGCTCCAGGATTCGGGGGTGGCAGGCTGTACTGTAGCCACACCCCGTCTTGTCACCGTTATGTGGGTGCAGCCCTTGAGGGTGCGATCTTGGCCGCTTGCCGGGAGCCGGTCTTCTTGTGGCCGGCTTCTGGGAGTCGGTCCTTTTGTGGCCGGCTTCTGGGAGCCGGCCATCTTGTGGCTCTCTTCGGGAGGGTTTTTAGGGCCGGGTCGCCTTTCAGTAGTCGGCCTGTGAGATAGCCGGCCAGGGGAAGGCGGCCCTGTGCTTTGGATGCTTGAGGGCTCGATCGGCCCGATAATTTTTTGAAGAACCAGGAGGGAGTCGGTTAGGCTACCCGTGGCCATTTACTCCGACAAAGAACTTCAAAGAGTGCCCAAAAGTTTCTACCGGAGAGTCAAGACGAAAACGTGTGCCAACCCCTATGCATAAGTTCACAAGGTCACAGAACCCGCAAGTTGATCACCAAAACATACGTCAAGTAGATCACGTGAATATCCCATTGTCACCACAGATAAGCACATGCAAGACATACATCAAGTGTTCTCAAATCCTTAAAGACTCAATCCGATAAGATAACTTCAAAGGGAAAACTCAATCCATTACAAGAGAGTAGAGGGGGAGAAACATCATAAGATCCAACTATAATAGCAAAGCTCGCGGTACATCAAGATCGTGCCATATCAAGAACACGAGAGAGAGAGAGAGAGAGAGAGAGAGAGAGAGAGATCAAACACATAGCTACTGATACATACCCTCAGCCCCGAGGGTGAACTACTCCCTCCTCGTCATGGAGAGCGCCGGGATGATGAAGATGGCCACCGATGATGGATCTCCCCTCCGACAGGGTGCCGGAACAGGGTCCCGATTGGTTTTTGGTGGCTACAGAGGCTTGCGGCGGCGGAACTCCCGATGTAGGCTATGTTCTGAAAGTTTGGGTATATATAAGAGGTGTTGGCGTCGGGAACAAGTCGAGGGGGGGTCTCCGAGGCGGCCACGAGGTAGGGGGCGCGCCCAGGGCGGTGGGGCGCGCCCCCCACCCTCGTGGGTGCCTCGGGACTCTTCTGGCCCATCTTCGATACTCCGTGGGCTTCTTCTGGTGCAAAAATAATCTCCGTGAAATTTCAGGTCAATTGGACTCCGTTTGGTTTTCCTTTTCTGCGATACTCAAAAACAAAGAAAAACAGAAACTGACACTGGACTTTGGGTTAATAGGTTAGTCCGAAAAATCATATAAAACAGCATATAAATGCATATAAAGCATCCTAGATGGGTAATATAATAGCATAGAACAATAAAAAATTATAGATACGTTGGAGACGTATCAACCACCGAGAGAAGAATGCAACGAGGCAAATGAGGAGCCCGTCATACATCTTAGATCCGATGGCCAAAACTGATCCGTGCCTCACCTACTTCACCCCGTGCCTCCCTTAGTAAACGAATAAAATGATCAAATTAAAGCTATCAAAGCAACAGTAGTGTTTTTCAACCTTTTCATGTCAGTTAAGCCTATAGAAGCACGGGTGTGAGAAATAATAAGGCACGGATCCATAGAAAACAAAGGCACGACCATGCCCCTGACCGTGTCTCTTCTTCAGTTCCAACAGTGCCAAAGAATTCCGCCGTGCGTCTGTTAAAGAACATGTGACTGGGAAAGGGGAAAAAAGAGGAACGTGTCTCTGCTACACGTGGAACCGTGCCTCTACTAGAATCACAACCGCTCCTCCTTAAGAAACCATGTGACCTCAAAACATTTCGAACACAGAGACAGAGACATCCTCTGTCTCTGATTGAACCGTGCCTCTATAATCTTCACGGCCATGTCTCTATAATGTCAATGGTCGTGCCTCACAGAGCGAACGTGTGCCTCAAAACTAGAATTTCACAGACGTGCCTTTACTCGTCATTGATGGATGCTGCAACATGAGCCATAGAGTCTTCCTCCTTCATAGCATCTGGCAAAACCTCCAGCTTATTTGAATGTCAATATACTTGCAAATCATCAAATCACACCGTCTCAGAATGCCAATGACCTGCTCGTTGCAAAAACCAGCAAAAGCAACTTTTACGAGCCGCGCTGATATGGTACAACAGAACAGTCTTAGCGATGGAGAACAGGACGAGTGCGACTCTCTAGGTTTTACGAGGCGGCTCCGTCCTGTACTCAACGTCGACACCAACGGTCTTCTCCCGCTGCCCTTCGAGCATCTGCTCAAACCCACTAATGTATTAAGCCATCATTCTCATCGCTGTTGTATGTCGTCTCAAGAAAGTTGTTGTAGTGAGCCCTGACGTGATAGAACTTAAAGGTGAACTCGCATATGAGAGACATGAATACATCTACAGCCATGGTTTCGTGTGTATAATCCTTGGTGCAAAATAGACAGAAGGGACTCAACAGTACGGAAGCGTCTTCAGAAGAAGAACTTGGACATATAGCCAAATATATATTGTATGGAATAGAGGGGCGTGAGCAACGAAAAGTCAAAGCACCTCCCCCACTTTCTTTGAACACGATCTCCACGAAGAAATTAAGGGCTCACCCACGATCTTACTATAAGAATGAAGGCCAAAGCCGCAGATCTCCAGTTCAATCAGCTTTTTCTCCTCCTTTCTCTACCTATTTGCTCTTTCGCTAAAATTAATAGACTGAATAGTCGATAAAGTGAAGAGTGCGAGGAGGCAAATGAACAGTCCAATAGGACATCCATATGTAGAGAAGCACACAAAGACAAGAACCTAAACCATCTAAAACATAGAGGCACACACGTGCTTCATGTACACACATTTTTTTATTAGAAATGGAGGATGACCCCGGGCCTCTGCATCTGGGAGATGCATACGGCCACTTTATTAATTATTCTCGAGGACCTTACAAAGTATTACAGACAATATTTCTGAATCCACCATCTCGGCAACATATGCCGCTACTCTTATCCATATGATGAAGGGATACTAGTTGGGCCACTACCCAAACCACTCACCTAAACCTAACATCAAAAGCTGGAAGCCCCAGCCGAGCCACATACCGGGTCTGGGGCACAATCCGGTCAGACACACTCTTGTGTCGTCGCAGCCAGCTTCCACAGGTCCGTCTTCAGAATATATTGAGTCTTCTACCTTATGTAGGCCACTCCGCCATCGACGTCACCATGACGCCAGACAGCTACCTCCTCCTGCGCGAGTCCATCTCCGCGCATCTGGCGCCAAGTCTCCACTGCACCACGCCGCCGAGACCTGCTGCCATCAATGTTTAAGATGAAGCACCACTCCACCAAAGAAGCCGCCCACTGGTCCCTCGATCCCGTGAACACCTCCAAGACTGACGCCCTCGAGAGGAAACGACACAAAATAGCGCCGCCGTCGTCCGATCTACTGATCTAGGGTTTCCCCCGGAGATAGCAGATGGTGGCCTTGAACTTCTCCTCGGCGATGCCTTCAAGAAGGGAACGTCGCATAACAGCGCCGTCACCGCCGGCCTTGGCAGCTAGCCAGAGGCAGGTTTTCACCCAGATCTGTTCGAAGAGGCTCCATCAAGCATCGTGTGCACGGATCGCCTAGCACCGGGCCGTGGTGCCTCGCCAGATCCAAGATCAGCACCGCCACCACATGCCCGATGTCCACCTCGCGCCGCTCGAAGAAGACACCACCCGGAACGCCGGATTGCCGCTGCCACGAGCACGCCACGCCCACCGGAGCTCGTCAGGCCGACCCCCTCTCACGGGAACGGCCAACCCCTCCGCCACCACCTACAACCCCTCGCCGAGACCCGCCACCACGCCGCCGGATGCCATGGGCCACGCACGCCCGGGCCGCCGCCGATTCCCGCCGAGATCCGCCGCCCCAGTCCCAACAGGAGCCGCGAGGAGTCGCCCCGCCGCCGCCGTCAGCCTCACGAGCTTCGCCCGGCGGCTTCCTCCGGCGGCGGCGCGGGGCTGGGGGCGATTGGGTGGCAACGCGCTAGGGTTAGGGAGGCGCCCCCGAGTCGCCCTAGGCGAGAGCGACGCGGGGGTACGAAACCCGGACCTCTATTTGGTATTCCTAGGTCGTGCCTCCCAGAATGAACAAATGAAAGGAAACACTGAAAACTAAAATGCCACATCCATACATCTACCTTGATCCAGAATGTTGCCTCGTACGTTAGCAGCCGTGCCACTCTTGTGTGAACATGTGAATGACAACAATTGAAACACAAACGCACGACGGTGAATTAACCCAAACAAAAAGAGTGTTTTTCCCAACTGTACATCTATGACCCTTTGAGTGATTCTCTTAATCTATCTTAACTTGTACTGACGTCAAAAATGAACTGCTAACATAAAAGAGCATAGAAAAATATATTCCAGTAGCATACAACAAGCCAAACACAATTCTGTGAAAGTAACCCCAAATTACCAAACCAGTACTCCATCGGATTGAACTAAAACCAAGGTACTAATTGTACATGAAATGAAGAACTATCTTTATAGAGGTATCTCTTTTCGCAGCCTTCCACTTGGAGTCCTACTCACAAACGTCCTTGACGTTTGCGGTCAGGAATACAACGAGAATGCATCATGTACTTCATCGACAGTACTCAGCGGTAAAGCTCGTAGCTCACATATCCATCCTAAAACGAAAAGCGGATGAGAATGAAAATTTAGGAAAAGGAAAAGTGTGTTATTCTTGCAGTAAAACAAAAATATAAAGATAGAAAATCCACATAAATGAAATTTTTCACTTACAATTTCCGCATATTTCAGGTGCTCAAAGGAAAGCGGCTTCCATCCCCAGTAGTCATGCTGACCTCGTGAAAAAGATGAATTCATACTCGAGTAAGATTTGTCTATGAAGGCTCCCGCCAGATCTGCCATGGAATTCCTTAAATAGCCGCCTTTGATTATGAACTCCTCGTGAAGGTCTGTCGGCGTTCTGGAAACGGGGGTCTCCAGACTTACCTGCCTGCGGCCCGCGGCGTGGCTGTGCTAGCAGGCCTGTACGGCCCATCTTCATCAACAAGGCGTTCAAGACCCTCGCGAGGGGTCAAGCCTCACGAGTCGGACGACACAAGACCTCCTCAGGAGCGGCCTCGCCAGGTTGGCTCGCGAGGAGCGGAGAGATCAAGGCAGGGCAAACCTCGCGAGGTTCTCGTGACATGAGCCATGACGATCGAGACCAGGCGGGCGCCAGGCAGGCGCCAGTGCGCACAGTGTCCTTGTTTCCCCTTTGGTGCTAGGGGGGCAAGCGCAGGCGCGGAGTACCGAGGCATCAAGCAAAGATTTCCATATCAGTGCAACGAGAACAAGACCAGGAGGACGGCAAGACGGAGGTCACCATGGAGCCCAAGGCGGCGTCACCACCAGAGCCTTTTGCAGGCGAAGACCGCTTTTGTCAGGATGAGCTGTACTAGTTGTCCCCTTTCAAAGTGGGCGTTGTTGGCTCCCTTCCCGCTCAATATTTGGGGAGAGGACCAGGGCCTATATAAGTAGAACTAACCACCGCAGTAGGGGGCGATTCGATCTTCCATCCTCTCACCCACAAGCTCACAGAGCACAAGAACACCTCAACCTCAGGAGGTTGTTCTTCCCTTTGTACTGTTCATCATCAGCCCAAGAGGCAATCCACCACCACCACACTGGAGTAGGGTATTACACCACAACGGTGGCCCAAACCAGTATAAATCTTGTCCCTTTGTGTTGTGAGTTCGTCGAGTTCGTCCGCGAGATCTTAGAGAGCTAGGGCGCGGATCGGTAGGGAGGAAAGAACTTCGCGCGCACCCCAAAGTTCGAACCTTAAGGGTTTTGCCGGAACCCGTGATCCGACATTTGGCGCGCCAGGTAGGGGTGCGCCGGAGCCTCTTCCCCGCCGATCGATCCGCCGACGTTCCGTGGTCCCGATGTCCGGCGACCCGACGGCCGACTCCGACCGCTAGGCAGCCTGGCCCGCCCGGGCGGCGCCGCCTGCCCATGAAGACCTCAACCCCGCGCTCCAGGCGGCACGAGCACCACCTAACGCTGCTGGGCGTGGGCGGCGCGGCCAGGCGCCGTCCACCCTCACCCCACGACAAGCGCGAGCCGCTGCAAGGGCCGCAAGCCACGCCGCAGCAACGGCGCCACACACCCGGCGGGAGCAGGCGAACATGCGGGCCGCACTCACAGTGGCACGGGAGTTGCTGCGATGCCGGCTGATGGAGAGCGGCCGAGATGCGCTGCTGGAACGTGTCGCCGAGCTGTTGGACGCGGCGGCATCAGGAGTGCCGCCCTTCTGTTATCTGCCTCCTTCTCAGGCCGCTACTGGATCTCACGGCGGGCCTCGCCGCAACCACGCACCCTCAGGTGTGCCTGGGGGCTTCGTCGACACCAGCAAGGCTGGCGGCACCGGGGGCCCCGCTGCCCCCGCGTCGCCTCCGATGAGCATGGGCACGAGCGTCGCCTCCCATGGTCCCAACGAGACGTCACGCTATCATCCTCAGGACGCCGCGCTGGGCCGGGCAACGTGGAGTGTGGGGCACTACGGCGAGGTGTTCGGGGTAACGGCCCCGGAAGCCTACGTGCCCCACATGATGGACCAAGAGTACACGCCGGCAGACAACCCTGGCTCGTTCCTCGGAGAAGGCTGGGAAGAAGAGGCGCTAGAAGTTGAGGCCTTGTGGGAGCCGACGGGGAACCACGACGACCGCGCCTGCAACAACAACTACAGGGTACCACTAATCTCTCAGGAGCGGGCTTATGCTAACCGTGGGCTGCAAGTGAATCAGGTCACAACGTCGGCCGACGATCCCGGCGCGACAGCCCCCCTTTCGCCAGGGGAAGCGCGCTGGGGGCTGCACGGAGGGAGCCAGGAGCAAGGCCCCTCCCCACAGCGCGCGAAACCAGGCGTCACCCGGAGGTAGGCCCTCTGCCGGGGAGGTGCGAGCCTTCCCCCGACAGAGGACCCGTGTTCGCCGAGGGCGCCGCTGGCGTCCCCTTTCCCCCCTTTGTGTCGTCCTGGTTGCCGGTCGGCTCAAAGGTGGTCGAGGGTGGCGCAAGGCGGGGCCCACGTCTGGCGATATGAAGCAAGGCCGGTGCCTGTGAAGAAGGACCAGTGCCTGTGAAGCTCGCTGCCCGTGACACTCTCACGTAATAATGAGTGGGGCTGTACACGCCCCGGAGTCTCCGGAGAGCCGCCCTCGGGCCTCGGGGGCTCCCTCCCACGCCTAGTGGCAGCACTTAGCTCTACGCTGGTAAGAAGACTTGAAGACAAGAAGACTAGACTAGGTGCCGGATGCGGCCGTTTGCTTTCAATCCCTTTTCTGTAGCCTTGCCTTTTGGATTTGGATTTAAGTTGAAGTTGAGTTTTCATCGCTGCTCGCTGGGAGGTGCCTTTTCTCGTTCGGAGCGATTTCTTGCTATCTTCACGCCCCACGCCTTCCACTCACGAGCCCCTCGCAAGCTGGTTGGGCGAGGCGCACGCGTGCCGCGCGCGCACGCTAACGCCACAGCTGGTGCCCGCCTCTCACGAGGCCCCCTCGGGTGGATCGACAGGCTCCCCAGGAGTCCCGAAAGCTCATGACCTCACGATTCGGTTCGTGACCCGCCCCGACTAAGGTAAGCCACGATGGGAACTTGCCACCGGATTTACAGTTTCGCGAAGGCGCACACTCAGTTTGACATAAGAGAATAAGGGCAGTGGATTGTTCACACGAGGGGCCCCCTCTCAAAATGCTCTTACAATCTTTGGGAACCATGCCCGAGCGTCTACATGCAGGGTAAATAGCAGGAAGCACGGACTCAGCCGGATATGTCACTCGCCACGTCCCCTGGGTCATCTTCATCACTATCATCAGCGTCACCATCATCCTCGCCAACGCCGCCGTCACCATCGTCAACCACGTCGCCCTCGTCGGCCGCGACTACCACCGCGTCGTCCTCTAAAGTGAAGGCCCTGACCAGCGTGTCCACGTTGTCCTCCACCCACCGCGCCAGGTCGTCCCGAACGACCACGGGTACGGGGGCAATAGCGGCGTCGAAGTCGAAGTTGGGGTCGGCGTTTCGAAGATGGCTGAATACGCGGGAGAAAGCGCACTCGATCAGGCCGTGGCTCCTCTCCTCCACGAGCCTGCGAGCTTCGTCGGATCGGGCCTCCAGGCGCGTCACTACATCGGTGGAGAAGCGGAGGTGGCTGGCGTAGTCGGTCACCTAAGGATGGGGGGCGTTCACATCGCAGATATGGCCCAGGGCAATGTTGGCCCTGTTCCGAAGATCCTGAAGCATGGGAGTATGAACGCGCTCCAGGGTCTGCCTTTGTAGCACTTCCTCCCTGCTCTGCTAAGCAACGGCCTCAGCGTCATCAACCCGTTTCCGAAGGGGAAAGCAGCTCGGCGCGGGCGGAGGCCAAGTCCGCGTGCGCTGTAACCAGGGCGGCAGCCGTGGCCTCCTCACGCCTCTCTGCGTCAGCTAACCTGGGCCTAAGAGCGGCGGTCCTGCCCGCTGCCTCCGTTTCCGCAAGCTTCAGCTTTAGGTCGTGCCAACCTTCAAGATCCGCGCGAACCTCGGCCACCCGGCGATCGACTTCCTCGTGGACCTTGGCCTCGCGAGCCCCGACGGCATCTTCTACTTGGGTAACTTGACGCTCCCTCGTCTCTAGTTGCTCAAGCTCGAGGCTACGCTCCACGGCTTCTAGAGCCAACGCCTCCTCGCACTTCCAGACCTCCTCATCTTCGGCGGGCATCCCCCTCAGCGACGCAAGGGCGGCTTTGCGTGCCTCCACCTGCTGCTCGAGGGACGCACTCCAGGCTTGGAGCTCCCACGCACGCTTCTCCGCAGCCTCGCGACGGCGATCAGCTTCGCGAGCCTCCTCCAAGGCTCGGGAGCAAGCTTCACGGGAAAACTTGAGGGACGCCTCGGCCTTCGCATTATCAAGATCACGCTGGTAGCGGCCAAGGTTGATGGCCACCCTCAGCTTATGCCGTTTCTCCACCAGCCGAAGACCCTCAGCCTCAAGGCGCATGTCGACACCCGCGAGTTCTTCACCAAGTCGGCTCATCGCGCCCATTGCCTCCTGGAAGAGCTCATGACGAATGACGCTCCGCCCGTGCTCGAACTCCAGCGCACGGCCCACCTCGTCCTCCGCCTCGGGGGCTGCAGGCGGGACGTGAAGCGGCACACCCCCTCTCAGCAGGGGGCTGGGGGCTGGTGCCGCCCCAGGCACCAGCCCGGCCTCACGAGGGGCCCCGGCCAGTCGGGGCCCGCTGCTTGAGGAGGAACTAAAGACCGAAGCCAACCAACTGCTGTCCATGACCAGAGGAGGGGTCCGGGGCACGCCCGCCAAGCTCCAAGCCAGGCCATGGAGGAAGGGCGACAGAGCCGCGGATTCAAAGCGCCATGAAGGCGAGCGCACCTCCCCGGCCGACCCTGCTCCAGGCGTGATATGCAGGCTTGGGACGCTCAAAGCCAGTGGGGGAGTCGAGGAAGGCGAAGGTTGCTTCTCGGGGGACACAGCGGCCCTGACGGGAGGGGTCCTGGAGAACCGACGTCAGGGAGGAAGGCAGCAATCAAGAAATCACAAGGTGCAGTACTTACTCATCGACGGCGATGTACTTTCGTCGCTTTAACGGCCCAAAGATACCGCTGCCGCTCAGAGATCCTTTCCTCTTGTGGACCTCCTCGAAGTCCACGCAAAGCCGACCGAAGCGCTGGACGTGGTGGCCGGCCCGGGGAGCGGCCGGAGAAGTGCTCGAGAGGACAACTTCAGGGATGCCTGGCTGCACAGAACAGTCGGGCGCCGTCTCACCGCGACCTCCCGAGGCCTCCGGAGTTTCGACCTCGGGAGCCACGTGCTGCATCGTCTCAGCAACCGACGTCCCCGAGGAAGAATCACGGGTTCCTGAAGATGACGCCCCAGGAACCCCAGGCGGCATCCGCACATCATCACTCGTGCCGCCAGCCTCCGGCGGCGCTCGCCCCCCTGCATCCACATTCGGGACGAGCTCGGCGCCGGCGACGAAGAAGGGAACCATGTTGACGGGGTTCTCACGGGACCCCACCAGGTCGCCCGGGTGCAGTCCCCACTCATCAAAGGGAGGCATGCTCTTTGCAAATTCAGCCTTGTTCGTGCAGCAGTACAGCAGACAGCTCTTCCCAGGCATGTCGTCCGGCGAAGGGACACCTGTCAGGACCTTGAGCACTGTTTGTCGCGTCTTAAGAGGGAGCCCGGACTCCTGAAACCTCATATGGTCCTGACTGCTGAGCAGGGTCCACATTGGGCGAGAATGGCGCTGAAGCGGAGTGACTCGGCGTCTGACGAACTCCTTCACCACCATGGGCGCGGTCACGCCGCTATCTTTCAGCCTCCTCAGCCAGAGCCAGACGGGGACGAGACGAGGGCTCGCGATCTTCTCGTGGCCCAACTGGAGTTGGGAACGGCAGGTGCTGACGGAGAGTAGAGCAGAGGGCTGAGCACCCCGGCGTCGACAAACACCCACCGTGTCCGAAACTCGCTCGTGGATGGAGGAAGCTCGAAGTCGATCCCCACGCCCGCCGTAGCGGCCACGGCCTGGAAGCTCACGCACCCCGAGCTATGTCGAGGATCCATCAGATGCAATGAGAAGAAATGACGGAGAAGGGCTAGGGAAGGAGCGATGCCCACCATGGCCTCACACACAAAAGCGAAGGCGACAAGGAGAGTCATGGATTGGGGGTCAATATAAAGCATGTGGATCTGGTAATGCTCAAGCACCGCGTTGAAGAAGGCTCACAAAGGGGGAATCAGGCCGGCCCAAAGGGCATCGATGAAGATTGGGACCTCAGTGGCTGCCCGGGCAATGCGAGCGCGAGACGCAGGCCAAGCCGTTGTCTCCCCCACTCATTGAAACTGGTGGCGAGCATGGGACACACCTTGTCCATGGCCTCACCGTTAAGCACCAAGGACCGGCCTACTGCAGGCTCGACGGCTGGAGGCGCACTTGGCAAAGACAGAGGCTTCTTCCCCTTGTCTGCTTGTTTCGGCGCCATGGCGGTGAAGCAGGCAGGGCACAGGTCAGATTGGAGAGGAGGGGCAGAGTCTCAAAGAAGCAGAGGGATTGGGGAAGTAAGGCGTGGGCGACGAAAGAATAACTGTGTAGGTAGCGGGGGCCGCATAGCCAGGCAGACTCCAAGGAAGCGTGGGGAAGTGGAGACGCCCACGTCCGATCAAGTGCCACGCGTCGAATAATTCCGCAGGCTCTTGGGGCCCGCAGAGCTCCATACTTGACCTTTGGCTTCGCCTGGAAGCCAAGCCCGAGCGCGCCTTGGGCCCGGGGGCTACTGTCGGCGTCCTGGGAACGGGGGTCCCCAGACTTGCCTGCCTGCAGCCTGCGGCGTCGCTGTGCTACAAGGCCTGTACGGCCCATCTTCATCAACAAGGCGTTGAAGACCCTCGCGAGGGGTCAAGCCTCGCGAGGCGGACGACACAAGACCTCCTCAGGAGCGGCCTCACCAGGTTGGCTCGCGAGGAGCGGAGAGATCAAGGCAGGGCAAACCTCGCGAGGTTCTCGTGACGTGAGCCATGACGATCGAGACCAGGTGGGCTCCAGGCGGGCGCCAGCGCGCACAGTGTCCTTGTTTCCCCTTTGGTGCTAGGGGCAAGCGCAGGCGCAGAGTACCGAGGCATCAAGCAAAGGTTTCCATATCGGTGCAACGAGACCAAGACCAGGAGGACGGCAAGACGGAGGTCACCATGGAGCCCAAGGCGGCGTCACCACCAGAGCCTTTTGCAGGCGAAGACCGCTTTTGTTAGGATAAGCTGTACTAGATGTCCCCTTTCAAAGTGGTCGTTGTTGGCTCCCTTCCCGCTCAATATTTGGGGAGAGGACCAGGGCCTATATAAGTAGAACTAGCCACCGCAGTAGGGGGCGATTCGATCTTCCATCCTCTCACCCACAAGCTCACAGAGCACAAGAACACCTCAACATCAGGAGGCTGTTCTTCCCTTTGTACTGTTCATCATCAGCCCAAGAGGCAATCCACCACCACACCGGAGTAGGGTATTACACCACAACGGTGGTCCGAACCAGTATAAATCTTGTGTCCTTGTGTTGTGAGTTTGTTGAGTTCGTTCGCGAGATCTTAGAGAGCTAGGGTGCGGATCGGTAGGGAGGAAAGAACTTCACGCGCACCCCAGAGTTCGAACCTTAAGGGTTTTCCCGGAACCCGTGATCTGACAAGGTCAACGTGATACTCTCTTGGAATTTTGAAGGAACTATTTAACAGAACTTCTCTATTGTTCCTGACGTTGACACTAGCGAAAGTTATACCTCTATTCTGGAGGAAATCCTTCAGAGCAGGGCACTCCGTCCTGGCCTTGCACAAGTGATAGACAAGAACAAGCTTCCGCATCGCCAGTTGCATGATAGCGACTTTTCTGTACCCATGAAAATAATCCTCTCGTGTGTACTCCAGATCAAGACCAACAAACTTATACCTGTCCTCATGCAACCATTACTCGTAAAGAGCAATAGTCTCCTCCACCTTGTAGGGCTCGTTGGTGTACCACACCTCGAGCTCGGTGTTACCATCGACATCTATGTAGAGACACTTAGTGGTGTTGCCGAAGTCGTCCATGGGACCGAGGGTGAGAGTGCCAATGGGGATTGGTTGTGCCACTTTGGCGTCACTCGGACATGGTGAGGACGATGGGAACTGCCTGCGGTTCTGTGGCGAGAATCCGACATGGTGACCTGCCAGAATCGACCACTATTTAACCTTGGGGAAAGACGACTCAGTTACCATGCCCACTAAATTGGATTGGGAACCGTGAATAGACAGTTGCACTTCTGCAGCTTGTGGAACCGTGCACTCCTAAAGTCACGGCTGGCAGGCTGAAATCGAGGGGCCTCTAAATTAACTCTAGCACGGTAACTGGCACACTAAATAGTCACATCCAACAGTCGTCCCATCGGTCACCAGCTCATCTTTTGACTGAGAGAATAATGCGAGGAGGCAAGCGAAGACCCTATTGTTCAACTTAGATCTGGCGAATACATATACTACACGGGGAGTGAAACCAATAGAAGCATGGTTCGGCTGGCAGCAAAGCCACAAGCGTGCCTCCACCTTATTTATAGACGTGCCTTTATGATATCGATGGACGTGCATCTGTACATGTGCGTGCCACCGAAACCATTGCAAAAACAAAGGCACGACAATGCCTCTTACTTAGTATAATCATGGGCTCTCATATAGATTCACACCTGTTCCAAGGAACATTTGAAAAACAAAAACACGACAGTGGCTCTCTCGGTTAACATGTGAGTGCAAAAATTGCAAATGCAGAGCCACGACCTTGACTCTACTTCAGGTGCAACAGTACCTCTATGACTGCACACAAAGAACTAGTTGCTCTACCAGAGAGGCATTCATTATAAGAGGCACATAAGAACAATGATATGAGCCTCTCCATACTCACGGCTAGGACTCTCTGGATGACGAACAACTATGATACTCCTAGATACACAACCGTTACTAAGTAATTCTTGAAAAGTTTTTACAGTCAAAACTCTTTGTGTTTTTGCAGTTGAGTTACTGTATAGAATTGAACTACAAAAAAAAATACATCACTGAATTTGCCTCCCCTGACGTAATGATCATGCCTCTCCTGGTGTCATGACCGTTCATCTCCGAGCGTTACTACCATACCTCTTGATACCTCTCCGTCGTATCTACTTTTCCTAACACTTTTGCTCTTGTTTTGGACTCTAATTTGCATGGTTTGAATGAAAGTAACCCAGACTTATGATGTTTTCAGTAGAACTACCATGGTGTGGTTTTCGTGCAGAAATAAAAGTTCTCGGAATGGAACGAAACTTTTTAGAGAATTTTTATACAATAAAAGAACAATACTGGAGCCAAGAACCACCGGAGGGGGGCCTGGGTGAGCATAACCCACCAGGGCGCCCCCTCCTGGCGCGCCCAAGTGGGTTGTGCCCACCTGGTGGCCCCGCGGACCTTGATTCCGACACCTTAAATACCTATATTTGGAGAGAAAATCAGGGAGGAAGAATTATCGCGTTTCACGACATGGAGCCGCCTCCACCTCCTGTTCTTCCTCGGGAGGCCAGATCTAGAGGTCGTTTGGGGCTCCGGAGAGGGGAATCTTCGATCTTCGTCATGACCAACCCTCCTTCATCTCCAATTCCATGATGCTCCCACCGGGAGTGAGTAATCCCTTCATAGGCTCGCTGGTCAGTGAGGCGTTGGATGAGATTCATCATGTAATCGAGTTAGTTTTGTTAGGGCTTGATCCCTAGTATCCATTATGTTATGAGATTTTATGTTGCTATGACTTTGCCATGCTTAATGCTTGTCACTTTGGGCCCGGGTGCCATGATTTAAGATCTGAACCGTTTATATTTTCACCATTATATCTATGTTCCAGATCTGATCTTGCAAGTTATATGCACCTGCTACCTGTTATGATCCGCAAACCCCGGAGTGACAATATTCGGGATACTTTCCGGTGATGATCGTAGTTTGAGGAGTTCAAGTATTCACTATGTGTTAATGCTTTGTTCTGGTTCTCTATTAAAAGGAGGCCTTAATATCCCTTAGTTTCCCTATGGACCCCGCTGCCACGGGAGGGTAGGACAAAAGATGTCATGCAAGTTCTTTTCATAAGCACGTATGACTATTTACGGAATACATGCTTACATTATATTTATGAATTGGAGCTAGTTCTGTATCGCCCTGGGTTATGACTGTTATCTGATGAATATCATCCAACGAATCACTTGATCCAATGCCTACGAGTTTTTCCACATATTGCTCTTGCTAAGTTACTATTGTTGTTGCTACTGTTACACTTGCTACAAAATCATTGCTATCACTGTTACCGTTACTGTTACTGTTACCACTGTTATTGAAATTATCATATTACTGTGCTAATGATTATCTTGCTGCAGATAATTAATCTCCAGGTGTGGTTGAATTTATAACTCAACTGCTAATACTTTCAAATATTCTTTGGCTCCCCTTGTGTCGAATCAATAAATTTGGGTTGAATACTCTACCCTCGAATACTGTTGTGATCCCCTATACTTGTGGGTTATCACCTCTCCTAAAGACACACCCAAGCCTATCTGATTGAACATGTGATTAAAAACGTCAAAATCACAAAAGCACGACCATGCTTATCGGCTTCTAGAACCGTGCCTCATGTAGTTCTGTAAGGCACGACAGGCAGCTGGACGAGTCCCGTGGTAGGCAGCTCAGTTGGATGACTCCAGTGGAACTGTGGGAGGCAGATGGACGAGTCCAAGGTCTCGTGTCATCGTAATAACCCCTCAGAATGCATGCACCCTCTTAAACCAACATTCATTCCATTTCGCGGAAAAAACCAGCATTCACTACTTCTCTTGCTCTCTCGAGTCTCCTTTATATTTCAATCCGCTCTGACTCCTGAGCCACATTGCTACCCATCTCACTGTTCAGTCGTCTGCTTCTAGGGTTCATCCTTCTTGGCGCACCCAATCAGATTTCCCCTTTAGTTATTATAGGGTTTTTATTGGGTTTCTAGATTAATTTCTAAGTCGTACTTGTCTCACAGATTGGTCGCCGGTGCTTGCAACTTCCTCCACTCCATCCCCGTTCGTTAACGTCTACTGGTCTTCTTCCACAGGTATAAAACATATGTGTCAGCATGCTTCGATCCGTATTATGTTGCGAAAATGATATTTTAATTATTATTGTTTTACATTTAAGCTTTTGATTTGTTAGTTATTGAAGTATTAGATCTGCTACAACGTCTTCCTTCTATAAACAAATATAAAAGCGTTTACATAACTGAAACAGTGATCTAAACACTCTCATACTACTCTATGGCGGGAGTAGATTTCTAGTCAATTTGTAGTTGTTGTCTACCTTCGTACCTATATCTTGAAGCTTCTGATGTGCATATTTTAAATTGATCGACGTTGAAGCATGTTTTAAATTATAATATTTTTTATTGATTTAACATAGTTGTTCTGAATTATTTTGGTATGGTTTGCCCTACTTGCCACCATCCACACGGCCCTTGCCAACCACATCCTGAAGCTCTCCAGCAGTTTGAGGTTATTCTTGATGAGAATTGCTGGAGGCGCATGGTTAGTAAGCATGTTTACCATAGTTATCCTTTTATCTTAAACAGTAGTCGTTTGGTAGAATTACAACTATTAGTTGCTTACAACACGATAGAAGTTGTCACTGTTATTCGTATCCCTTTGCACCTACACTAGGTTCCCGTATTATCACTTTTTGTACTTGTACTCTGGGGTTTTTACGTTAGTTTGCCTGTTTATGCCTTATTTATTTTAGTGTCTATTTAGTTTCACTTAAAAATAGTCCATCTATGCCAAAATCTGTAGTCATTAATTTATCATAACATTATGTTGTTATCTTTAATTGTTATCAAATATTCACCTGCAATCTAAGAAAAAATTTAACGTTAATGTTCGATGAGTTCGAATTTATACTTACAGCTTCTTATATTTATTATTTTTTCCAGTATGTACCTTGTAATGTAAGAGCTTTTCTCGCTGAATACATTGATGAGAGGAAGGAAGATGCAAGAATATTGCGTAAAGAGAAGCTAGAGCCAGCCCCTCTTACCCATGAAGGAAGGTGGTGATGATTGGTGCATCTTTGCTGATGATTATGATCTACGTGCTGGAGACAGCATAAAATTTGAACTATCAGATGAGTGGCTGAATCTGGCGATAAAAACATATCGGGGGTGAGAAAAGGCTGCTTCCATTACCTCATGTTGGTAGGTATTTAATATTCCAAAATAATGTTTTTCGTTTCTTTTTTATATACATGCCTGATGCTAAATAATGTTAACCACGTGTTGGATATACATCTTCTTCTAACTTTGAATCCTTGGTGTTTTTCTAGCTCTCGATGATCTTTCTTGTGACGATTTCGACCACGTTCAGTGTTGTGTCTACTCTCAGGATATCGAGCTTACCTACGACCAGACATGCTTTTTTCTACAACGCCTTTTCCGAGATACTTTCATCCGTTGCCGTCTGTTTATCCACGTGTTGACTGCCATTAATACCAAAGACAGCATCATGGTTCGTTACATTTGTCCTTGTTAAAACACCAAACATACTTTGCTTCATATGTGTACATATATTCTACTAAGGTATTGGGTTAATCTTGCTTATATATAAAATTGTAAAGAAACGATTTATTAATCCTAAACCAGCAAAACTTTGGCTGCTCTCTTAATTTATTGTTTATCTGCTTAATCGTGAACTTGAACATGCTTAGAAATATATTAGTTCCCATGTGAATTTTTTTTATGATTGCACACTCAGCGTATTCAGTATTTCTTTTTTAATGTTCAAGTGACAAATCAACACATTTAGTTTCTCTTTAATTTCCGTTTCTTTTATAAATTTCCAAAGAGTGTTGTCTCGACCCTGAAGAGATGGGTGGATCTGCAAACCAATGACAGGGTGACACTTGAAGCTCCTGCCATCACTCCTTTGTCATACTCCATCTGCAAAAAAGACGAAAGGATGGTAATTAAAAAGTCTTCTTTCAGAGGGTTCCTGTCAGCTGCATCCTTTGTTGAAAAGAATGTTGTTCTGATCACATTCAAATAGCGCAATGATCGTTCTGTGTCCATCATCATTCAGCGCATCCTGTAGATTCTGTTAGTACCAGCACTTAAAAATAGAAGCAACGGTGCCTCTCCTGGGATGTTCAGTGGTCATTTCATGATGATGACTCTCAAGCGCAAATGACTAGTTACTATTAGTTTGGTTATTAGGATGGTACTAATGCAGCTCTTATGGAATTAGTGGTTGTTTGGACTATGTGAATGATCTTTTGGAAATGATACTTTTCGAATTTTAACAATTGAGAAAAACAAATAAATCATACTTTATTCAATTGTGAGTCAAAAATCAAACAAATCAAGAAACAATTTTTGCATCAAAAACTATAACAAAAGCGTCTTATTAAAGTTCTTCAAACGGGAGGGCCGTTTTCACTCTTGGGAGCATATGCTCCCTAATGAACAGTAAATTCAAAATAAATAGTAAATAAAATTTAAAAATTCTGAAATTGTTTGTAGATGTTATTGTTAATGTAACAAGAGTGCTTGCCAATTTTCGTGCGAAATGGGATGACGGTGATTCATCGATGAAAAAATAATAAGTGTAACATCTAGAGATAACATTTGTTGTTCGACTTGTTTTTTTGCACATATCAAAATACTTAAGCTTTCCTAATAAAAATTTGTAGGTAGCCTTTTGGTGTGACAATGGTCACATCTATTTTTTTTAATTACATTTTAAATAAACATTTTTCATGGGCACCAGACAGCACCCCTTGTTACAACTGCACTATGTTTTCTTCATCGACTATTTTTAAACATACAATCGTGCACCCAATAACATAATAACAGTGCCTCATTCAGTAAGGGGTATTGTTAACCGAAAAAAAAAACGTTTCAACCATAGAGGAACGACCGTGACTTCTGCATTTTCCACCGTAGCTCGACTACTTTCACACGCCAAGATGGAATACGCACATCATCCGAAACAGATGGAATACGCAAGCAGCACGTCACGAATAAAACATTTCATTCAACAAAATAAGTGAAAACCTCAAAAATTGATCTAACAAACGCCTGTTTCCCGTAACTCCTGGAACCACCGGATCACGTCGCAACTGCTCTTTGTCGATTACCTTTTTTGCATGAGAAAGTAATGATCCCATTCATTTTACCGAATCCATTTCCCTCTTCTTCCTCGGTCGTTTCTCGTCGGCCGCCACAATTCACCATCGCATACCTCCAGCCATGGACGACGAGATACTAACAACAGATGCCAAACAAGTCACTACCCATGGCACAACCGTGTTGGAGGTGGTATACACCAACGACCCAAAGACCATGGAGTGAATCATCAAAATGTACGAGGAATGTCTAAAGGAGGAGAAGAACAAGTTTGTCGGCCTCGACCACGAGTATACACGTAAGAGTAGTTGCAGACATCGAGGGATCGCGGTCGTGCAACTTGCCATGCGCGAGCATGTCCTTGTGTACCACTACTGGAGGTCCGAGCGCTCCCAGGCGTTGCTTGAAATCCGGCAACGCAAAGCGATAACTTTCACTAGCGTCGACACCAGGAGCGACAAGATCATGCTTGCCCGTGCATGGATCAGAATTCCAGACGAGCACCACGTCGACATCTAGTGGCATTTCTGTATCAAGGGTGGTGGAGAAAGGGACTCCATGGGTGACCTTGCAGCGGCCATCATCGACCCCTCCTACAAGGACATGAAAAAATCATTCCCAAAGGAGAAGCACCAGCACTGAGAGTGGAAGCCTCTTTCCCCGCTACACCTTGAGTACGCAGCAAAAGACGGGTATGTTAGCTACGAGTTGTACCGTAGGATCATAATCATCAAGGATGGGCTACGTCACCTCCTCCAACAACCATTGCGGGAAAGGCTTCGCCCCCATAGAAACAAAGACGATGAATCTTCGAGCGGATGGAAGCGCCGGAAAGGAAACAACGGGTAGTGAATTGCTAGAAATTGGATGTCTACATTCAACTAGTAGTATCTTGTAGTATGATAATTTAGATTGAATGAACATATGTTGTAACTATGATTGTTATTCATCAAAGATGTTGTGCGTACTGTATTACCGATTTACGTTGAACATAGTGGTGTGCTCATATACAAATGCATCGTACCTTTTGCATGTCTAAATGCAATTAGTAAGTTAACTTCTATTGAGCGAACATATGTTGTAATTATGATTATAGAAGGTTAAAGATGTCGCACGTTATTGTATTATACTTATCGTACTTATTTTGTACAAAGATGCATGGTGCTATGCAAGAATATGTGATTGTATCAATGTTAATTATCTGTAAAATGCTTGTTCAAGACTGGCGTGAAAAATTTCGGAAATATTTCTGAGGAATTCAGTATATCCATGTACAACTTTTCTGAAACAGTATGAGATCTTAAACAAATTTTATATTCCATTGCAGTGAACACTGACAACACTTTTAGAGTCTTAGCGCATTGAAAATAAATTTAAATCACACAGACACCATTTCACATCAAACACTGCCTAAATATAGGAGCATGCCTGAACTACAAGACAGAGACATGACCGTGACTTTTCTACATCTACCACTGTGACTCTGATACATATAAAACCGTGACTCTGCTGAAACTACCACCATGACTATACTGCATCCACGACCGCCACTCTGCTGCATCCACCACCATGCCTTCACTAGGTTCAGGGTCGTGCCACTCACAATAAACGTGTCAACTGAAATAACCGAAACACAGAGGCACAACGGTGCCTCTTGGTAATATAGGAACGTGCATCCACTACGTTGATGAACTGTGCCTCTCTGACTAAACCTGTTTAGGGCACAAACATTGAGACGACAAACACACGCGCGTGACTCTTCATAGTATAACACCGTTCCTCCTCCAGGATCACAACAGTGCCTCCCTCAACGGAAATATTGACGGAAAAACATTCGGAACCCAGAGGCAAGGGACAAGCAGCAACACTAAACAAAATACTTAGCGTATACATTTTCGAACACAAAAGCATGACCATGCCTCGAATCTATGAATAAACATGCCTCTAGTATCTTCATGACCGTGATTCTCCGTCTATACGTACCAAAGGGAAACATCTGAAAACAAACAAGCACACCAATGCTTCTAATTTATGCATAACAATGCCTCCATTACCTACACGCTTGAGCACCTCTGACTTCCCATGTCAGAGGAAACATAGAGAAAACAAAGGCACACACGTGCCTCTAATTTATGTGTAACTATGCCTCTCATAAATTAACATCTGTCCCAAAAAACATCTAAAAAAGAGATGCAGAGCCCTGCCTCTTCTTCATCCACAGTACAGCTATGAACAGGTAGGTTCATATCGGTTTTATATATCCAAATAACATTACATCTAAATAAGATTATACTCTAGCATAGATTTTAAATAACATATGTTCTCTTTACAGCCTATAACTAACATCACTGCGGCAGAAGAGTGAAGATAACAACAAGCCTCACGTCACGCTCTTTGAAGGTTATGAGCACCAAGTTGTCTACTTCAATAGACCATGCCTGAAGAAAATCACAGAACCCTTCTTTTTTTAACACCATTCTACCACCTAAGCCAACGAAGTAGGAACAAGGAGTGCTCACATATATATCATCATCATGAAAATCCAAAGTAACTTCAAGAGTTAAAACACCAGTCCTAAGAAATGTCACAAACTCCTTCAAACTGCTCACAACCGTGCTTGGAATAACCTGTCAAAAATATCAAGCTATTAGAAATAAAACAAAATTAAATTTTTTATAAAAAGATGAAATAATAAATACATAAAAACAAAGAAAAACAGTGAAAATAAATCTGACCATATGACGACCATTAACATTCATGGAATTAATCCTATGAACAAAGGACAACAGAGTATGTAGTTGTCATCAAAGAGTCATCGCTACATGAAATACATTTGCTGATAATTGAGATCGACACCACAAGCATAAAAACAAGTGCCAACAAGTTCCTTCTCAGAGTCGTTCAGATCCTGAAGAGCTACAAAATCAAATTTCACAGATTCAAGGGAAAAGCAAATCATGTGAAATAAAACAAGCTAAAAACTTTCTTAAAAATAAACCTTACCAACAGAAGGTAAAGGGGATAACATATCTCCACCCCTATAAAAATCAACACCAATCAACGTTCCATAGTGCTCAAGCCTAACGATCATTATATCACCATGACGAAGACCATAATCTGTGACCAATCGTTCCCAGGAAGAACCATGGAATTTTCTGCTCACCCGACCATGGCTAAACAGAACACCATACAATTCACCCTCACTTGAGTGAAGAGCAAGATAAGTATCTTTGTCACCCCTCCTTATGGCTAAAGCCCTACACTCCTCAATGTAACGAGCAAGATGAGTTGTAACACTGCACGGAACATACTGCAAAAACGAATCAAAACAATCATCATAATCAGAAAAAGAACACCTAGAATAATTTTCAATCAAAACAACATTAGCGGCACCAAAAGAAATAAGTATGTGTGCCACCACAATTTTTTTAAGACCAAAAGTTGATCAATTATAAAATGTTATTCTTACAACACGCCTCGAACAACGCTGATCGAGCACCATAGTGAACACATCTACAGAAGAATCAAAAGAGGAACAAGGGCCACCCGACATACGACAAAAAAAACGAGCCATACTTGGAAACAACACAACGATTATTAAGAACTGATTGCATAACTGAGTTGAAAGTTGACATTTGATAGTGTTTGAAGTCCCCGCCCATAATCACCCCATAAATCTCCATTGCCCGGAATTATAATGGGAAAAAACGAAAACAAACCGGAAACAAGGAACCAACGAACCGCGAATGGCGAAGCGCCGGGGACGGTAAAGAAGGGCCGAAGTAAGCAGGCGATAACAACGACGTCCGCAATGAGCGGCGAGCACGGCTACGAAAACCCAGGCGGGTCAGCGACGCAAGCGAGAAACAGATCTCAGAAACAGATCAAAAGTGTATTACAAAACACTAAAAGTTCAAGGACTAAAGTGAAAAAATAAAAAACCAGAAAGGAAAACCGGAAATCATGGGAGTGCCCCTCCGTGCGACAAGTGTCGTGCGCGGAGCGCCCCGAAAAAGTCCGAGGAGCACTCCGCGCGTGACATTTGTCGCTCACGGAGCGGTCCCTAACTAACCTTTGCGGGGAGCGCTCCTCAACTAGTGATTTCGTCAAGCTCAACACCTAGCTATTATCAGCCCAAAACCTGCCGGGTCTCAAATATTTGACCTTGCCTAACAAGCCCATATGTCTTTTATTTTAAACAAAAAACAAAATAGTAGAAGCTCTTGTCAATGAGAGAACACGTCAAACCACTCGAACTTGGGAGCGTGCCCCACTTGTCGGTTAAACGTCCTGGCGCCATTAGTCACTGGAATCGTTTAATATTGTGTTTTCAAGGTAAGCCATTGAAGCTAGTCGCGTAAAGAATGTGTAAGCATGCCTGGGTAAGGATGAAGGTATGCTAGGAGATGTTTTAAGTCATGTCGTTACCTAGGAAGATGTCTCCCTCCAGGTCCAACGCTAACCAGACCAGTGGCGGAACGTGAACCAGATATTAAGAAGGGCCAAAATAAGTGTATGACACAATAAAGTTTAGGGTGATCAGAGATGCCGAAGAATTCGTAGAGTGATTAACAGAAATATAAGCATATTTGGTAAAATTTCCTCTCGGAAGGGTGGGGGGAGGCCTAGTATTCTCCCGCCTACGCTCCGCCACTGAACTAGGGATCATATCCTAAGTGGGCTCCCTCCAGGTTGTAAATGTGAAAAGGCACAATTAGTGCATCGCGCAAACAACTAAGTATATCACTCATTTCCTTCATAGCAATTGGATCGAAATCCACTACGCGGTAGATCTTTCCTGCATCGCTACGTGTAAACATGTCTTTCAAACTCCCAATCGATTTTTGACTTCCCAAATATTTTTTCAATTCACGAAGAAATTTTCACGTTTCGATATTTATTCAGTTCATGAACATTTTTTAAAATTTATAAAGGATATTTAAAATTTTGAATGTTTTTTTGAAATTCATGGACATTTTTCAACTCGTCCACAATTTTTGGATCTGTGAATGATTTTTTAAAAATGCATGAACATATTGCAAACTTATAAACATTTTTGAATTTTTTATGAATTTAGAAAAAACATATTTTTGAATTCACAAAAATGTATTAAATTTGTGAATTTTTGAATTCACAAACATTTTCTGAATTCACAAGCATTTAAAAAAATCATGAATATATTTTGAACTCCAGTATATTTCTCAAATTTAAAAAAACGAACTATCATTTTTTCAAAATTTATACATTTTTTGAATTCAAGAATATTTTCTGAACTTATAAACATTTTTCAGAATCATTAATATTTTTCAAATTCATAAATATTACCAATTGGGAGCGTGCCACACTTGTTGGTTAAGCAACCTGGTGCCGTTAGTAGGTTAGTTACAAAGACCGCTTTAATTTTATGTTTTCAAAGTAAGCCATGGAAGCTAGTACAGTAGAATAAACTATGCGTGTGCATGCTTGGATAAGCACCAAGGTACATTGAGGGATGTTTTGCTTAATGTCATATTTGGTCTCGTCATCTCCACCCAAGAGACCCAACTAGTCTTCTTTTCTTCCTACTTGCTTCCCTATCAAAACGTCGTGATGAGAGCATTTATGTGTTGGCATGTCCACGTGGTAGCTTAAACCGGGACAAAGAGAAAACTGGGATTGCTTGGGCAGTACATTCAATAAGAACATCCTTCCCCATGTGGAGAGAAACTTCTCCGTCCATCCTTACCTAGAATATATCTTTTACGTACTTGAAGACACCTTTTTTGAGTTTTCCACGTCGGAAGGCATGCATAAATATTTGTCAGAAAGAGATTCATGTGGCACATGCAATGCATTCTTTACCTCCATCCTAAGGCTTTACATGTAGCCCCTACTGAAAAAGTAGAGGATTTTGACAGATTCACCCACTAACCCAAGGCAACACAATAGCAATCCAACAGTGCAAACAACTCCATAACTCCATTAGCATTGGCATTAACAAAACGACGTTGTCATCTATGAAGATAAGATGGCTTACCGTCGGGCTTGCCGGGGCTACCATGATTCCACTCAGGTGCGATGGCAAAGGGCCTCCGCTGCTAGTAAGAACAAATAAGGAGAGATGGTGTCCCCCTATCTAATTCCTCGGGATGATTTAAATTCCTCCAATCTAGATCCATTAAACATCACTGAGAACTTTACAGAACTAGCAAAACCCATAACCAGGGAAATCCAAGTTGGTGCAAAACCCAACTTGGTCATTATCGCCTCCAGGTACTCCTACTCCACATGATCATGGGCCTTCCTCATCTCAAGCTTGAGAGCACAAAATCAGTTTTTCTAGGCCTTGTTCCTCTTCATAAAATGAAGGCACTCATAAGCTAAAATGTTGTATGTGATTAAGCGCCCTGAAACAAAGGCAGATTGCTTCTTTGAAATAATTTCTAACAACACTTGCTTCAACGGTTAGATAACACCTTAGAAGCAACCTTGTATAGGACACTATCGAGACCAATTGGGACAACATGGTTTTTATCCTGGGAATTAGCACCAAAACTGTTTCATTAATTACCTATGGGCTCTCTTCCCCAAGTAAAATCTTGTGAGTTGGAGCGACCGCTCCCATCAGGCGTCGCGAAATGAGCCGGCTTAGGTAGGTTTCATGTAAGTCCATCTTTTCTCCTGTTTTGTCCTTTGTTCAGTTTCTCGTTATACTTATTTTCGCAAATATTGTTGATAAATATATTTCAAAACATAAAAATAAATAAATAAAATAAAATTCTGAATTTTAAAAATGTTATCAAAATGAAAAAAATGTTAGCTTAATTAAAAATAATAATAGCATATTAAAAAATATGTAGCATTTAAAATGTTCACTTGTTTCAAAAAAATTATGTGACACTAAATTTTTTTAATCAAATATTTGAATTTTTTTATCATACATAAAATCAATGTTTGAAATGTATATGAAAATGTTATCATACGAAAATAATGTTTGTGACATTTAAAATGCTCATGCGTTTCAATAAAATGTATGCCACATAATAAAAAATGTTAATCTTGAATTTAAAAAATGTTAAACATATATCAAATAAATGTTCGAACTTATATGAGAAATGTGCGATGTTTATGAAAAAAAAGTAGACATCAGAAATGTATTTGAAAGAATTGTTAATCATTATATTTATAAAAGCTAATCATGTAGTAAATGTTAAACATGTATAATAAAATGGTCTTCATGTATTCGAAAATTGTATATATCAAAAAAATTATTTCAAAAAATGTTAAATATGTTTTTATTTTTTTTAAGATGGAAAAAGGTTTTCATATGCGCATGAAAAATGTATACATAGAAAACTGAGGGAAAATGATACAAACAATACATTGAAAGTAAAACAAGAAGTCAATCAAACAGGTTCTACAACCAAAGAAAAACAATGAATTCATAAAGAAACACACTTCAAAGTCAAAAACTCAGAGAAAAACACGAGAAAGAAAAAAAAATGAAGAAAACAGAAGAAAAAATTGGTAAAAACAAAGTAAAACCAAAGAAAAATGAAGAAAAACAAGTGATGAAAAAAAACAGTGAAAACAAAGAAAAACAGAAAGACAACCAGTGGAAAAAAAACCAACGCCGCTGAAAAGACAAAAAAACAAGGAAGAACGAAAAGAAAATAAAGAATAAATAAAGAAGGAAACCACTTGGGAGAACACGTCAAACCACTTGAACTTGGAGGCATGCCACACTTGTCGGTTAAGTGACCTGCCGCTGTTAGTAGCTTAGTTACCAGAATCATTTTAGATATTATGTTTTCAAAGGTAAGCCATGGAAGCTAGTAGAGTAAACAATGTGCGTGTGTGCTTGGGTAAACCTCAAGGTACATTGAGAGATGTTCTGGGTAAGGTTAGTCATAGTGGGGAGTAACTTAAACTAGGAAGATGTCACCCTCCAGATCCAACGCTAACCATGGTAACCGTGCTTATATAAATCCACAATTAATTCACTCGAGACGATCCTATCCAATCGTAAGCTAGGGCTCCCTCCAGGTTGTATATATGAAAAAGGTACAATTAGTGCCTCACGCATACAACTAACTTCAACACTCAATTCCTGCATGGTAATAGGATCAAAATCCGCTGCACGTTAGAAATGTCCTGCAGTACTAAACATGTCTTTCAAACTCACAATCAATCTCTGACTTTGCAAACATGTTTTGAATACGCAAACATATTTTCGGATTTGCTAATATTGATTGAATTCATAAAACATTTCATAAATTCGCAAACATATTTTGAAATTTGCTAATATTTATTGAATTAATAAACATTTTATGAATTCATGAACATATTTTCAAATTTCTACCAATATTGATTGAATTCATAAAAAAATTGTCATTCATAATAATAATTTTTGAATATTTTTTAAAAATCGTCAAGATATTTTAAACTCGTGAACTTTTTTGAATTCGTGAAAAATTCTTGAATTCAAAAACATATTTCCCAATCCAAGCAACATTTTTTGAAATTCATGAACAATGTTTTTGAATTCGATTTTTTAAAAATTGATGAACATTTTTTGGATCAACAAGCATTTTTTCAAATTTGAGAAAACGAATTGAAATCAAAATATTTTCCAAAATCAATACATTTTTTCAATTCAAGAATGTTTTCCGAACCTGGAAATAATTTCAAAATCATGAACATTTTTCAAATTCAAGACATTTTTATAATCACAAACATTTGATGAATTTGAGAATAGTTTTTGAACAAACGAACAATTTTCAAATCATTTTTTAAAATTGAAAAATCAATGTTTTAATCCTACCTATTGTATTGTTGCTGAAAAAATGAAAGAAAGAAACTTGGACGCCCGCCCGGTACATGGCTAGCCCAAACCGCGTGCAGGAGGCGTGGGGGGCGGGGGGGGGGGGGGGGGGCGTGATTGAAGGTTATCCTCCGCCCCACGTGCTGACTGGGATCTCTCCTCAAAATGTAAGGTCTCAAATATTTGACCTCGCCTAACAAGCCCATATGTCTATTATTTTAATAACCAAAAAAACACTCCATCCATTCCACAATGTAGTGCGCCCGCGCTTTGTAAGATCCAAGGTTAACCGTAAATTTAACCAACGAGACCGACCACGGCGGAAGCAGAAATTATACCACTGAACTCGTATTTTTGATATGAATTCAGTGATGTAATTTTTGCTCCCGCCGCAGTCGATCTCGTTTGTTAAATTTACAGTCAAATTTGAATCTCGAAAAACACGGGCGCATTATATTGTGGAATGGAGGGAGTAGTAGAAGCTCTTGTCGATGGGAGAACACGTCAAAACCACTCGAACTTGGGAGCATGCCACACTTGTCGGTCAAGCGACCTGGCACCGTTAATAGCCTAGTTACTATAGAATCGTTTTAATATTGTGTTTTCAAGGTAAGCCATGGAAGCTAGTAGCAGAGTAAACAATGTGTGCGCATGCTTGGATTAGCACGAAGGTACATTGAGAGATGTTTTGCGTAATGCTAGTACCTAGGAAGATGTCTCCCTCCAGCTCCAGGTCTAACGCTAGCCATGATAACCGTGCTGCACAAATCAGGATTAATTCATACGAGACGATCCTATCCTATCCTAAGCTAGGGCCCCCTCCAGGTTGTATATGTGAAAAGGCACAATTAGTGCCTCGTGCATCCAAACTATCGCACTCATTTCCAACGGCGATCGGATCGAAATCCACCGCGCGGTAAATCTCTCCAGCAGTACGTGTAAACATGTCTTTCAGGCATCTGAAGGCAGAAAATGGTGCAACTATTGTAGATAAAAGTGTCCCTGACATTAAACAGGGCAAACATCTTTTTCACTAACATGATTGATTTCTTGGTGAGATCGAGCAGCACAGGAATAGTACCTCCACAGTTGAGCTGAAAATGCTACCGCGACCGACTACACAATGGCTAGCAGGAGTAGTAGCAACTTTCCATGGCGCAAACATCGCACTTTCTTTTTACGGGACGGTAGTAAATGGCACTATCCTGTCCACAGAAACGCAAGAAAACGCTATTGCCACCGGGACCCACAGAGATATTCGGGTAAACCTTTTCTCCACAGTGGTACTCCTACTGTTCGGACACTATATAATTGGCCACGCACTCATGAGCGCGTGTAGTCAATTTTTGCTTTGGCTCGGTCACAAATCCCGACCACCCCCGCGGGGACCATGTAGAGAAGGCCGGCACGCAAACCCGTGCAGCGTAAACAAACCAAGATTCCCATCCCATGTCCATGTCCATGCGAGCCGGCGTAGGCACGCATCACCCCTCGGTTAGCGAGAAACGGCCTCCCAAAGTTTGGTTAAAAAGCGTTTAGTTGGAGCAACCACACTGCCCCACACCACTCCGCTAATCATGTCTTCCTCCTGCCACCTAGGGTTTCCGTGGAGCTGGCCCAAAAGCTAGCGCGCCCGTTTTCACTGGGGTCACATACTGGCTAGTAAAAATCAAGCTCCATTTACCCTACAAAAGAGTAAGTTTGTCCAGAAACAGGGTAAAAGAAGAGAGAAATGTTACCCTACATATCTCTGCAGTACTACTATGCACCAGCGCAGCAGCGCTGCACAAGTGTTACTGACTTACCGTGTGAGCAGAGAAGAGCAGAGCAGCAGCCAGCCAGCCGACATGTTCACCGCCGTTGAAGTTACGTGGGTGCTGGCTGCGCATTTTGAGGCTCACGTGAGGCCGGGGCAGGGCACAGCGTGCACCTCGAGCCCTCCTCGGTCGGGAAAACGATTCCGATCCGGAAAGCCAGCGGAGAGAGGTTTTCACCTTGATGCAAAAGATAGCTTTGGGATTTTTTCCGTTTCCCCAAGAAGCAAAGCATGCAGTTAACAAACCTCACCCATGCAAAGATTAGTTGCGTGTTGGTCGGCATCTCGATGTGTTGGTTTCTTGCTGCCCTGGGAGCGAGTAAATTAAGCACGCAGCGGCATCCGTCGGGTTCCACCCAATCTCACTCGCAGGACTTCTCTTTTGTTCTCTTCTCCTCCCCAAGTCTTATCACGCATCCTCCATAGCTTGCCATCATTCTTATATCATGCGAGGACGGGGTGGTAACTTAAGCAAGTGGGGAGCATGTTAGTAGCAAGATTACTTGGTATTTAGCGTAAGCCGTAAAGTATGTCTCGCGTGGAACCCCTCAAAGCCACCCCCTAGCTAAACTAACTAGGGAAAGAATCAAAGTGCATAGCATAGTGTTGCTAGTTTAACCGTGTGTGCACGTACTCGAGATCTGCAGCATTTGTATATGTATGTGGAGATGTCATGTGTGGCCAATGAGGTAATTTGATCAATGATATTGCAACTTGACAAGTTGTTGCACTTTTGTTGGAGTTGTATGGAAGGAAACAGTTATTTCTTAGTTCGGCTATGTGCTGACTTAAAATCGTACTGATATCAATAACCCTCCTAATTAATCAACGTCTCGTTTTTGCTTTGTTCGAACCATTCAGAACCAACATATTTCTGCTTGTTCCATAGGTCTTAACAGCAGCACTTGTCGTCTTGGAGAGCACACAAAGTAACTCGGTAACACAGGGAGCCATATACTCTGTGCATTTTAAAACCGATCTGAAAAACTATATACCAAATATATGATATAAACTTTATGGTATATACCAAATTTCCTCTTTTCGAAAAAAAACTATATACCAAATATTTTTTATAGCTTCTGGCTTCTTTATGGTATAAACTTTTCATATTGTTTTTTAATTTTGTTTCTATGGTATGTACCCAAAAACTGAACGGTTAACCGATAAATCAAAGTAAAACATATACTTATATTTCTTGATAGGAACAACCATACAAGTATTTCTATTACAGGAGCCAGATTCCCTGCTAAATACGTCCATTTTTCTTGTAACACGGTCATTCTTCTCATGACAAATGCTAAGAGCATCTACAGCCGGGCGCCCCAAACCCTCCTCAAACGCCTAGGTGGCCCGTCCGGTCACTGACTAGTCATGAAATTTTGACTCAGACGGACGGCTCAAACGGGTTGCAATCGTCCGGGCTGACCGGCACCCCTCATATCCAACCCAAATATGTGGCGGATATGGGGCGGCCGGACGCATCCGCCACATCGGACCCGGCCCACACTGGCCCACCCGACCCCACATATATTCGTCTCCATCCGCTCGCCGGACCAAACCCTAACTACTTCACACTCATATCCCTTCCACTCTCTCCACCACCCGAGCTCACCTCCGGCAATTTCTAACCATCTTCGGCAAGGCGGGCAATGGATCTCACTCCGACCAGTCCGGATCCGTCGATTGGGGTGTCATCCCGTGCGGGTTGGAGGAGGCAATGGCGGTCCGCATTGCACTCCGCCGCTCGCGGGAGGACAGCGCCCGACCGACGGACGGATCTGTCCGGCGCGACCCCTTAGCGTCGGCTCAACGGACGTTCGGGTCCTCTAGCGCTAGATCATCATAGTCCCAGCAGCCGGAAAATCTCTCCTTCCCAATCACCGGTCGAGCAGACTATGAGTCCCACTGGGAACGGGCAGCCCGTCGTGGGAAGGAGAGTATAAGGGCCGCCAAGTCCCGTACCGAGGCGGAAATGGCGACGACGGAGGCGGCTGATGCGGCAGCGCGAGCGGCAACAAAGGAGGAAGCCATCTGCGCCTGCAATGTTAAAAGACGACAGCGGAGGAACACGTGCGCCCTCGCCCAAGAGCAGAATCGGGCGGTCCGTGCTATGGCCGGACTGCCACCGAAGGAGGAGGAGGACAGCGGCGGCGAGGATAGCTCCGGTGACGAGCAGATCCCGCTCGATCCCTACTACGTGTTCGACCGTTACTTCCACGAGAATGATGGCAAGGGCGCCGGGAAGGGCAAGGATGAAAGTGCATTATATCGACTAGAGGGGGGTGAATAGGCGATTTTTATGAATTCTTCACTGAGGAATTTGCCGGTGAGGAAATTCCTTAGCGAAGAACTACTTGCAGCGGAATAAGTACTCCGAAGTAAACATAACAGAATACAAGCATGGTCATTATGATGAAATGAAGACAAGCACAGAGTACAGAAAGCGTAATCACAGGATAAAACAGGATGAAGACAAACAGACTGAAGAAATTGAACTGAGGAAATTGAGAAAGTCTTCAGTCAAAGTCTTCAAACACAGATATGAACAAGCGCACAACACAGTTATGAGGAAATGAAAGAGTTGAGGAAATAGAACCAGTAGACTTGGTGAAGACAATGATTTGGTAGACCAGTTCCAACTGCCGTCTCAGTTGTACATCTGGTTGGAGCAGCTAGGTATTTAAACCCGAGGACACACAGTCCCGGACACCCAGTCCTGAACACACAGTCCAGGACACTTAGTCCTCACCGTATTCTCCTTGAACTAAGGTCACACAGACCTCGTCCAATCACTCGTGGTAAGTCTTCAGGTGACTTCTGAACCTTCACAAATCCGGTCACTCGGCGATCCACAATTCCTCTTGGATGCTCTAGACCATGACGCCTAACCGTCTGGAAGAAGCACAGTCTTCAAAGGTAACAAGCATCGGATCCATGCAGGATCAATCTCTTCAGTGATGCTCAATCACTTTGGGTTTGTAGGTGTTTGGGTTTGGGTTTTCCTCACTTGATGATTTTCCAAAGTCCTCAGAGGATGGGATGCTCTCAAATGACAAGTGTCAGTTTCTCTCGGAGGAGCCAACCAGCTAGTGGTTGTAGGGGGCGGCTATTTATAGCCTAGGGAGCAGCCCGACATGATAAGACATAAATGCCCTTCAATGATATGACTGTTAGGTGGGTAGATATTTTGGGACAGCTGGTGCATAGCACAGCAACGGTCGGAAATTTGAGTATCAAATTCCTCAGGGCTATCATGTTCCTCACTGTGTAGGCAATCCGCACTGGCGAATTCCTAACTCCTCAGTCAGAACAAATTCCTCAGAGACCAGAAGAACTTCGTCTCTGTCACTAAAGAATATGACTGAACTATATGAGATTTCCAATGGCTTCACTGAAGGGATTGGTAGGTGTAGGATTTTGAGTTGAGCATCACATGGAAATTTTTCCTTAGTATTTCCTCGACCCCCTTTAACAGTACGGTGTTTCCTATGACTCAAGAAAGAGAAAATTAAACTACGAAAACAAAAGTCTTCACGCTTCTTTTTCCTCAAATGAATACCAACTTTTCAAGGTCACACCAATTTCTTCACTTTCAAAGTCTTCAGAAAGTCTTCAGAAATACAAAGTCTTCAGTCGAAGAACTTCATTTTTAGGGGTCGACTTTCTCTGTAAATATCAAACTCCTCATAGGCTTATAGACATGTGTGCACTCATAAACACATTAGTCCCTTAACCTATAAGTCTTCAATACACCAAAATCACTAAGGGGTAGTAGATGCATTTACAATCTCCCGCTTTTTGGTGATTGATGACAATATAGGTTAAGTTTTCAACGGGGATAAACATATGAAGTGTAAATTCTGATATTGAGGAATTTGATTGCAAGATATAGAAGAACTCCCCCTGAAGATGTGCATAGTGAGGAATTTGCTTTTGAAGCAATGCACACTTGAAGTGTTGAATCATGGAGATCTCCCCCTATATCTTGTAATTCATACACGCATTTGACATAATATATGAAGAATTTGAAATGCATGCTGAAATATGGTGACTGATGTAATTCAGCATGCGTGCAATAACATTAACGAGGAATAAGCATGCAGAAGAAACAACAAAAGTATCAGGCCACCATAGAGTTTTAAGTTACAACTCGATCCAACAAAGTCATCAGAAGAACGAGAGTTGTAACTTAGAAAAAAAAGCCCATAAAAGATAGACCCGTTTGAAGACTAACTCAAATTTCTCCCCCTTTGTCATCGAATGACCAAAAGGTTTGAAAATGAGGACTAACACCCCTAAAGAATATCAAGTTGATGAAGGAGCGCCAGTGTTGTTGGGGACGTTTGTTGATGTAGGGCCTGCCGCAGTGTCGTCCAAGTCTTCATGCTCATCGGTGCCACGCGGTGAAGAATAGGAGCTGGCCACCAAGGACGGAACCTTGACCTTCTTGTATTTCTTCGGTGGAGGAGTAGACCAGTCAAAATCTTCCTTGAGACCCATTTTCTTCAGATCTTCTGCGCTATAAATGTGAGACAGAACAACCCAGGTTTCATGGAGGTAGTAATGGTTTTTCTTCACTGCATTATGGGTAGCAGTCATGTTGTGAAGATTTGAACCAAACTGACGCTTGACCCATTTGTGATTGCGATCAACCTTCTGGTGAAGACTGAGGAGAAGCTCACGGTCAGTCATCACCCTGGGAGCTGTGACTTGGTTGCGTTGGCGGCAGAGTCATGGGTGGCAGAGTCATCATTGGTGGAGTAGGATGCAGCCTTACGAAATTGACCATCCAATGGACGAATGCCTTCATCAATAACAGCAGTAGCCTTGCCCTTTTCATCAGCTGAGAAAAATGTCTGTTTGAGGACTTCAATCGGGGGCAAGTAGCTGCAATGGTTCAGTGTATCAGCTTTGTAGTTGAGTGAAGACCTTGTTCTGATGAATCTCATAATCCACGGAGCATAAGGCTTCAACTCAAACGGTGACATTGCGACATTGGCCAGAGTCCTCATGAAGAAATCATGGAAGTTGACGGGAATGCCATGAATGATATTGAAAAGCAGATTCTTCATGATGCCAATGACTTCTTGTTCATTCGAGTCGTGGCCCTTGATAGGACTCAATGTCTTCGTCAGAATGCGATAGACAGTCCGAGGCACATATAACAATTCCTTCACAAGGAATTTTGTTCTTGGGGCCTGACCTGGCTTCAATGGCTTCATCAGCACTTGCATATAGTGATCTCTAAGCTCAGGTTCATTGTAGACGCAACGAGCAGCTTCAAGGGGAGGACTGAGATTCAAAGCACGAAGCAATTCAGTAGCTGGTGCCTTGTAGTGAGTATTTTCAGACATCCAGTCCAGCACCCATGAGTTCAAATCTTCAGAGTCTCCGGTGATGTGCAGAGTTGCATAAAATTGAAGAATGAGCTCTTCATTCCAATCACATATATCAGTGCAGAAATTTAACAGCCCAGCGTCGTGAAGAACACTAAGGACTGGCACGAAGCACGGCAGAGATTCCATATCCACGTGAGGAATGTGCTCATGATCGAAGACTTTGTCTTTGTTGAACAACACTGAGGAATAAAAATTTGCCTGGCTGGCAGTCCAGAAACGCCTCTTCCTAATGCGAGCAGAGTCATAGGGGTTGTAATCAGTGAAGAATACGTGCTCGCCGAAGAAATCATTAGCCTTGAATTTTCGCTTCCTTGAGAATGGATCCTTTGGTTTGGGCAGAGGAGTGTCAGTCAGTTGCATTACAACCTCAGGAATCGCAATCTCAGGTTCTTCAGGCTGAGGAATTTCTGGTTCCTCTTCAGTGACAGCCTGGGTCTTCAATTCTTCATGTACATTTTCTTCAGCACTAGTGACTGGAATTTCTTCACGGACAGATGGGGTTGCATGAGCTTCATCAGATCCCATTTGAACTGTAGTTGCTGGGGACTGAGGAATTTGTTGCAATGGTGTGAAGAGTGGAGAGTTGGGGTGCTGACTTTCCCAAAAGTCATCATTCATCACTGGTGTGGTACAGCCAATGTCCACGTCTTCATCTTCTATTTCTTCAACGCCGGCCTCTTCAGCAGTAAACTGAGGCATAGGCGATGAAACAGCTGGAGTTGAAGGGATTTCATCCACTTCAATTTTTTCATCCATCTGCTCTGACGAAGCAGCAGAAGGATTTTCTTCATCAGATCCGCTAGGGATCACATATTCTTCATCAAAAGGAACAAGGTCCTTTGATGGCATGGTTGAGATCGGAACAACATCAATGGGGTTTGCAACTGAGCTGGTCAATTTCTTCATCTTCTTCGGAGCTGAAGAAGCTGATGCTTTCCTTTTCTTCACTGCTGCACGCTCTGCAGCCTTGGTCTTCTTCACATCTGATGCAGATGGAAGGATTGGAGTTGGAGTAAGCGCAGGAGGAGCAGAGGAATGTGGTTGATTTTCTTCAGGCACAACTGATGCAGTTGCCCTGACCTCTTCATTTTCTTCAGGTGCACCAATAGTGGATGCCCTGGCTATTTCATCAGCGGCTGGAATGCAGTCATCAGCCCTGGAACTCACATTTTCTTCAGCAGCCTGAATGTCATCAGCGGTGCTGGCATGTTCTTCAGTTGGCTGAGCAGATGCATCAGTCTGAGGAATTTCTTGTTGCGATGGGGCTGCAACATTGGAGGTGAACTTCTCAGTCAGTTTAACAAACCTGACCTTGGCTCCTTGCCAATCAGCATAGTAAGCTTTGAAATCATCGCTGAGGACTTTGATTTCAGACTGGATCTTCACAAGATCATCAGTTGTCATAGAGACAACGTTGTTCTTCAGGAATTTCTCCTTCCTGTACTGCGCTTTCTTGATCTGCCTGGCCTTCTCAAACTTCCATTTCTCTTCTTGCATGAAGGTAGTCAGCATATGATTTTGGCCAGGAGTCAGCTTGAAGTCAGGCATAGGAGTGTTTGGGTCCTTGTGCCAAAGATCAATGTAATCGAGGATCAACTTTGGATCCAAAAGCAGAGGCACATTTGTGCCCTTGGCTCTAGCGGCCCTGAATTGCCTATCTCTGATGATTTCAGCAAGTTCTTCATCATCAGCTTCGTCTTCTTCAGACGGCACTTGGAAGGCGACCTGCTTCTTGTGAGAACTTGGGCGAGAACCTCGTCCAGCAGTGGTCTTTGTCTTCAGCAGAGAGGGTCCTGTTGAAGAATTTGGAGCAGCTGAGGAACTAGCTGAAGCTCCTGAGGCAATAGAGATGCATGTAGTCCTTTGACACGTGGCAAGATGCACAGGTGCTGAGGATTTGGTCGGAGCAGCTAAGGACTTATGCGGAGGAGCTGAGGATTTTGGAGGAGCAGGAGCAGCGTGAGGAATTGGCCGTGAGGGCTTTGAGGATTCTGGCCGTGAGGGCATTACTGAGGAACTTGGCCTTGAGGGCATTGAAGGTGAAGCACTTGGCTTACGTGCAAGCTTCTTTGCCATGGATTTCTTCGGCTTGACAGAGGCCTCAGCGGCAGCAGCAGCAGCAGAGTCTTCATTGAATTTCCTCACTGCTTCTCTGGCTTGTCTAGCCAGCTTGGCCTGGCGCTTGGCCCATTCATCAGGATAATCCTCACCACGCTTGAGGCTGGTGGGATCAGCTTCTTGGCCAGGTGCCAACGGAGGTCTTGGGCATGGAGGATTGAGTACGAATTTCTTCATGTACTTGGGAGTCAGATACCTGTACTCCCTCCACTCTCTTGCCCATCTCCTCTCTATCTTCTGAATGCGCACCTTGCGCTGATTTTTATCTTCCTCAGGGGGTGTGCAGTACCCAACATAGATGTCCTGAGGGATTTCAAATGCAGTGTTGACCTCAGGCCTCTTTCCTCCTTTCTGTGGCTTCTTTCCATCAGCCATTTTCTTCAGATGAGGAATTTGAACAATTGAATTCTCTGAAGAAGTATGCAACTTTTCTTCGAGGAACGCTGCAAATGAGTTAAGTTGATGAGACCCTAGAGATTCAGCACCGGACATGAGTACCTGTGAACAGAGTATAGTTGCGAGGAATTTTGAGAGGTCATATGCGTTCTCAGAAGGTTTTTCAAAAAGAACAAATTTGAGGAATTTGACCAGATGAGTCTTGAAGAATTTCACTAAGCGTTCTTTGTCTTAGGTTCCAGAGTTGTATAGATCGAAGATCCACACAATTGAGGAATCTTGAAGAAAAATTATTGCTTAGAGAAACGAATCAAGAACAGATGACATGTGAGGTGTTTAGTGTGTGAAGAATTTGAAGAATAAACACCTTTGAAGATTTTGTAGAAATCATTTGAATCAAAGAGGGCAGTAAAAGTAACTTTTAATTACCATGGACGAAGAACACGACGAACTGTGAGGTAGAGATGAGAAGTTCGTCTGTGCAGATCTTCCACGCCCTAACTCAGCAGAGGAAGACGGCTACGGCGGCGGCAGAGTGAAGATTTCCGCGGCCGGCGCGAGTACGGCGGCTACGAGGTCGAGGCAGTGAAGCTCTTCTTCACCGGCGACGATGAAGTAGCGGCGGCGCTAGGGTTTGAGAAGCTCGAGCTGGACAGAGGTCGAGCGGAGTAAAGGAGGTGAGGAAGGGGAGGGGGGTATTTATAGCCACGGTGAAAAACTGTTCGCCCGAAGATTTTGGACGAACGTGCCCCTGACCCTTCTCATTCGCTTGACATGTGTCACCCACGTACTGAGAAGTGGAGATCGTGTTAGATCGTGGATGAATAGATAAGTATTTCGTGGGATGCGGAACGGTTTGAGCGGCAAAGCCAAAACTTTGGATAAGATAAGTTAAAAGTTCTGTTCGCAAATTCTTCAGCTGACAAGGAAACAGTGAAGATTTTGAACGAGTTTCAAATAGAACGCACATGAAGAATTTGTGAATAGATTGGGTTGAGTATAGCATAGAGGGCGAAGGGTCCGATCACATTCACTTAGCAGAAAAACCAACTTGAAGAATTAGCCATAAGTGAATGTTGTAGAGGACATAAACATATCTATATATGTATATAGCCAATGAATAAAAACGACGGAAACAGTGAAGACAATGCAAAGTTGAAGAAAATGAACAGCTGAGGAATCTCACTGAGGAAAAACTCAAATTGAAGATTTCTAACTTTTGGTGGTGGCGTGACCCACCGTATAAGAATGATGATTTCAGACACCGCGTACAATCGTCGTAGGGTTCTGAGAATCAAATTCTTCGTTAATTTCTTCACATTTAGAGTGTTATTCTTCATTGATTGAAGAAACTGTTTCTTCATGTGTTGCACATCTAAGTCATCAATTTTGCATAAGTGTTAGGATGAGTGTCCTTTTCAAAGAACATTCGAAGATTCTAGGATATTTAGCTCACACCGCAACTTGCTAAATCTCTTCTCATCCAAGGGCTTTGTGCAGATATCGTCTAGCTGTTCTTCAGTCTTCACATGCTTAATAGAAATGTCGCCCTTCAACACATGATCGCGAAGAAAATGATGACGGATCTGAATGTGCTTTGTCTTCGAGTGCTGAACTGGGTTGTGAGCAATCTTGATGGCACTCTCATTGTCACAGAAGAGAGGCACATTCTTCACGTTGACGCCGTAGTCCTTGAGAGTTTGCTCCATCCACAGCAAGAAGCAGCAGCAATGTACTCAGCTTCAGCAGTAGACACTGATACGCAGTTCTGTTTCTTCGAGGACCAACAGACCAAAGATCGTCCGAGGAAATGACATGTACCAGATGTTGACTTGCGGTCCACACGATCACCAGCATAGTCAGAGTCAGAATATCCAATGAGATCAAAAGCCGAGCCCTTGGGGTACCATAATCCAAGTGTTGGTGTGTGAGCTAGATATCGAAGAATATGCTTCACAGCCTTATGGTGTGATTCCTTCGGTGTAGCTTGAAATCGGGCATACATACAAACACTAAGCATAATATCTGTCCTAGATGCACGTAAATACAATAAAGAACCAATCATGGAGCGGTATACCTTTTGATCGAAGTCAATACCATTTTCATCAGTGCACAGATGGCCATTTGTGGGCATCGGAATTTTGACGCCTTTGCAATCTTGCAGCCGAATTTCCTCAGTACATCCTTGAGGTATTTCTCCTGAGATATGAATATGCCATTGCACTGTTGACGAATTTGAAGACCTAAGAAGAATTTCAATTCTCCCATCATAGACATTTGATATTCTTCACTCATCATATAGGCAAATTCATCACTATAACGTTGGTCAGTACAGCCAAAGATAATATCATCAACATATATTTGGCACACAAACAATTCACCATCATAAGATTTAGTGAAAAGAGTAGGGTCGAGTGAACCGGGTTTGAAACCTTTCTTCATGAGGAATTCCTTCAAAGTATCATACCATGCCCAAGGGGCCTGCTTGAGGCCATAGAGGGCCTTATTGAGTCTGAAGACTTTGTCAGGATGCTTTGGATCTTCAAAACCTGGGGGTTGAGCAACATATACTTCTTCCTCAAGCTTACCATTGAGGAATGCACTTTTCACATCCATTTGATATAAAGTGATATCATGATGGTTAGCATAAGCAAGTAATATGCGAATAGCTTCAAGTCTAGCAACAGGTGCAAAAGTTTCATCGAAATCAATTCCTTCAACCTGTGTGTAGCCTTGAGCTACAAGCCGTGCCTTATTCCTCACCACAAGGCCATTTTCATCTTTCTTGTTGCGGTAGATCCACTTTGTGCCAATGATATTGTGCTTGCGAGGATCTGGACGTTTAACCAGTTCCCAGACGTTGTTGAGCTCGAATTGATGTAATTCTTCTTGCATGGCCTGAATCCACTCAGGCCCCAGAAATGCTTCATCTACCTTAGTGGGCTCTGTGATAGAGACAAAAGCATAGTGCCCACAAAAGTTAGATAAATGTGAAGCTTTTGAGCGTGTGAGAGGACCTAGTCATCGATGATCTTTTCAACTTGCACTTCTTTTGCAACGCGAGGATGAGCTGGTTGTCGTCGAGGAATTTGATCAGCATTTTCTTCAGCACCATTTTCTTCAGCATTTTCTTCAGGTGCATTAGCTCGACGTTCTGCACGTTCTGGAATGCATTCTTCAGCAGATTCTTCGGTAGGAATGACATCCTCAGTAGCCTTGAATTTGATAGTTTCCTCAGGTGTCGGTCCATCTATCACAGAGGGTAGGTGCTCTCTTTGCGAGCCATTAGTTTCATCGAACCGCACATTTATAGTTTCAACAACCTTGTGAAAAACGTTGTTGAAGACTCTGTAGGTGTGCGCGTCCTTTCCGTAACCAAGCATAAAACCTTCATGTGCTTTCGGTGCAAATTTAGCATTGTGATGAGGATCTCTAATCCAACATTTAGCACCGAAGACTTTGAAATAACTCACATTGGGTTTCTTGTCAGTGAGGAGTTCATAGGCAGTCTTCTTGAAGAATTTGTGAAGATATACCCTGTTGATGATGTGGCACGCGGTATAAATTGCCTCAATCCAGAAGTGACGAGGCGTCTTGTACTCATCAAGCATAGTGCGAGCCATCTCAACAAGAGTTCTGTTCTTGCGCTCCACGACGCCATTCTGCTGAGGAGTGTAAGGAGCAGATAACTCATGAGTAATACCAAGTTCATCAAGATAGTCATCAAGACCAGAATTCTTGAAATCAGTTCCATTGTCACTTCTGATGTGCTTGATTTTCACACCGAAGTTGGTTGAAGCCCTCGAGGAAAATCGTTTGAAGACTTCCTGCACTTCATGTTTGTAAGTGACAATATGTACCCAAGTGTAACGAGAGTAATCATCAACAATAACAAAGCCATAGAGAGATGCATCATTTGTGACTGCTGAGTAATGGTTAGGACCGAAGAGATCCATATGAAGCAATTCAAATGGTCGAGTAGTGGTCATGATAGTCTTCGCTGTATGCTTAGCCTTGGTCATCTTTCCAGCTTCACAAGCTCCGCATAAGTGATCCTTGAGGAATTTGACATTCTCAATGCCAATGACGTGCTTCTTCTTCGCAAGCGTGTGCAAATTCATCATGCCTGCATGACCAAGTCGTCGATGCCATAGCCAGCCTTCTGAAGCTTTTGCAAGTAGGCACACGGCTGGTTGCGGTCCTGTAGAGAAATCAACAATATACAAGTCTCCTCTCCTAAAGCCTTCGAATACTAGACCCAATACCTGACTTTTGCCTTTGTCAGCGAAGATGATATGCTTCAGATGCGATGGTGATAAGGGAGCATCCATCAATAGATTCTTGTCACCAGTCATGTGATTTGTACATCCACTATCGAGGACCCACTCAGTGGCTTTGGGTTGATCATCCTGCAGATGAATTAGTGCAGCTTACGAACTTCATATACTTCAATAGTGCAGAATATGACATCACAATTCATCAGACCAATTTCATCAAGCAATGCAACAGTTAAAACAGTACGAGGACGTGAGAAATGAAAGTTCATTTCTTCATGATTAGTCTGCATCCTTTCAGGCACTTTTCAGGTCTCCAGCAAATTCTTCAGACGTTTGAGCACGTCTGGAGACCTGACCCTGCATAAGAGATTAGTCCTTGTTCTTCACCGCCCACATCTGAAGGGGTGGCAAAGAGTTCATCACTCTGCGAGCTCCATACGAGAAAGGTGGCATAGAAGTCAATCCATTTCGTTTCACATAAGAGGAGTTAGGGTAAGCATATGAATAAGCAGAGAAATTCTTCGAGGAATTATGAACATAATGATTAGAAGAATAATGCTCATATTCATAGCCCTTAGCTCTTCCCTGCGAAACAGAGTTGTTAGCACGATGATGTTCACATGAGGACTTTGATCCTTTTGAGGAATATGATCCACGTGAGGAATTCGGTCCGTATGAGGACTTGGATCCATATGAAGAATTTGGTCCATATGAAGAATTTGATCTGGGTTTCCGATTATTCACAGGTGGTGTGATGAGGACATTCACCTGAAGACTTTCAAGGCACCTTTTGGGAACCCAGATTTTCTTCATAGGAGAACCGTTCCTGCAGTTAGTGCCAACATATCTAGCAAATACTTCACCATTCTGATTTTTAAACAGTTTATAGTTGGAGTCAAATGACTCATCAGAAGAATGAGAAGATTCACATGTAAAGCCAGATAAATTAGATGGATCAACTGGAGGTCCCTTTGCAGCAACCCATGAGGTTTTGGGGTACTGCTCAGGCTTCCAATATGTACCATCAGCATTGAGTTTCCTTTCAAAGGCAATACCCTCTTTCCTAGGGTTCTTGTTGAGGATCTGCTTTTTAAGCACATCACAAAGAGTCTGATGCTGAGGCTTTTGTACATGCCTGTCATGTACAATTCCTTCAGCCCTGCATCGTTAGTGATACTAGCAATGTCCTCAGATGAGGAATTAGTGATAGCAGAGGCAGGTGAAGAATTTGTAATATTAAAAGCATTTGAACATTCAGGTGAAGAATTAACAGATTCACGTTCAATGCATTTCAAACATGGAGGAACAAATTCTTCCTGAGTAGCGCTGATTTGTTGAGCAAGTAATGAATCGCGCTCCTTCTGAAGATCTTCATAACTCACTCTTAGCTTTTCAAGATCTTGCTTTCTTTGAAGAAATTCATAAGAAAGCTTCTCATGATCAGATAAGAGAGTGTTATGATGACTTTGAAGGTTGTCAAACTTAGACTGAAGTCTCTGAAGATTTTCAGTCAAGGTTTTAGTGCGATCCATTTCTTCACCCAACATATCATCGCTCTTGTCTAGCATGTTTTGAACCTTTTCCAAGGCCTTTTCTTGTTTAATGGCAATACAAACAAGCTTGGTATAGCTAGGTCCAAAATCATCATCAGATTCATCATCACTAGACTCGGATGAGGAACATTCGGTTACCTTGGCACCTTTTGCCATGAGGCATGGTGCAGAAGATGATGGTTCAGGTTTGAAAGTCATCATTTTGAGTGATTCCTTAAAATCCTCAAACCAGGGATCATCACAAGTTCGATGACCTTCATAGACGTCAGAGATTCGGCCCCAAATAAGCTTCGCATTGCAAAGATGCATAATGCGCCTGAATTCATCTCTGGATAGGCAGGAACAGATGATATCCTTCGCCATGATGTCAAGTCGAGTGTACTTGAGAATATCATCAGTGTCCGCCATCTTGCATAGATCGGTAAGACCAATCTCAGTGATGGTCCACAGCTCGCTGTTCATTGCCATGAGGCGCTTCCTCATCATGGCCATCCACTTGGGATAATCATGACCGTCAAAGATGGGGCATGTCACTTTCTTCATACCTGCAGTAAACGTAACTAAAACTCCAGGCGGTTAAACCAAAATCACACAGAACAAGGGAGTACCTTGCTCTGATACCAATTGAAAGTGCGTTATATCGACTAGAGGGGGGTGAATAGGCGATTTTTATGAATTCTTCACTGAGGAATTTGCCGGTGAGGAAATTCCTTAGCGAAGAACCACTTGCAGCGGAATAAGTACTCCGAAGTAAACATAACAGAATACAAGCATGGTCATCATGATGAAATGAAGACAAGCACAGAGTACAGAAAGCGTAATCACAGGATAACACAGGATGAAGATAAATAGACTGAAGAAATTGAACTGAGGAAATTGAGAAAGTCTTCAGTCAAAGTCTTCAAACACAGATATGAACAAGCGAACAACACAGTTATGAGGAAATAAAAGAGTTGAGGAAATAGAACCAGTAGGCTTGGTGAAGACAATGATTTGGTAGACCAGTTCCAACTGCTGTCTCAGTTGTACATCTGGTTGGAGCGGCTAGGTATTTAAACCCGAGGACACACAGTCCCGGACACCCAGTCCTGAACACACAGTCCAACACACTTAGTCCTCACCGTATTCTCCTTAAACTAAGGTCACACAGACCTCATCCAATCACTCGTGGTAAGTCTTCAGATGACTTCCGAACCTTCACAAACTCGGTCACTCGGCGATCCACAATTCCTCTTGGATGCTCTAGACCATGACGCCTAACCGTCTGGAAGAAGCACAGTCTTCAAAGGTAACAAGGGTCGGATCCACGCATGATCAATCTCTTCAGTGATGCTCAATCACTTTGGGTTTGTAGGTGTTTGGGTTTGGGTTTTCCTCACTTGATGATTTTCGCTCAAAGTCCTTGGAGGATGGGATGCTCTCAAATGACAAGTGTCAGTTTCTCTCGGAACAGCCAACCAGCTAGTGGTTATAGGGGACGGCTATTTATAACCTAGGGAGCAGCCCGACATGATAAGACTTAAATGCCCTTCAATTGTATGACCGTTAGGTGGGTAGATATTTTGGGACAGCTGGCGCATAGCACAGCAACGGTCGGAAATTTGAGTATCAAATTCCTCAGGGCTATCATGTTCCTCACTGTGTAGGCAATCCGCACTGGCGAATTCCTAACTCCTCAGTCAGAACAAATTTCACAGAGACCAGAAGAACTTCGTCTCTGTCACTGAAGAATATGACTGAACTGTATGAGATTTCCAATGGCTTCACTCGAAGGGATTGGTAGGTGTAGGATTTTGAGTTAAGCATCACATGAAATTTTTTCCTTAGTATTTCCTCGACCCCCTTTAACAGTACGGTGTTTCCTATGACTCAAGAAAGAGAAAATGAAACAACGAAAACAAAAGTCTTCACGCTTCATGTTCCTCAAGTGAATACCAAGTATTCAAGGTCACACCAATTTCTTCACTTTCAAAGTCTTCTGAAATACAAAGTCTTCAGTCGAAGAACTTCATTTTTAAGGGTCGACTTTCTCTGTAAATATCAAACTCCTCATAGACTTATAGACCTGTGTACACTCATAAACACATTAGTCCCTTAACCTATAAGTCTTCAATACACCAAAATCACTAAGGGGCACTAGATGCACTTACAAAGGACAATCGTCGATGATCTCCACCATAGCCGAACATGCCAAATTTTGGCAGTCCGATGGCACGTTAGTAATGATGGAGTAGTCGGACGATATGTGTAATGCATCGACGTAGTTGCATGAGTATGTATGGATTTGGTATATGATAATTGAGGTGTCTGGACGTGGATTGCATTATTTGAGGCGTGACTGGTTAGGGTCCACGGGCACGCTCGGGCGCGTCCGTGGGCGTTTGACGGGCCGAATTTGCCCATCACGGCTGTAGATGCTCTAAGTATGTCCATAATCATGAGGGCATAATTTCATGCATGCATTTATTTTTTTATTTTTGCGGGAAAAACCTTCAATCATGATAGTACAACGAACACTAGAAATAATGAAAATTACATCGAGATCCGTAGACCACCTAGCGACGACTACAATCACTGAAGCGAGCCGAAGGCGCACCGCTGTCATCGCCCCTCCCTCGCCGGAGCCGGGCAAACCTTGTTGTAGTAGACAATCGGGAAGTCGTCGTGCTAAGGCCTCATAGAACCAACGCACCAGAACAGTAACCGCCGCGGATGAAGAGTGTAGATGAAAATGATCCAACCTGAAGACATATGAACGAAGACGAACGTCGAACAGATCCGAGCAAATCCACCCAAGACAGATACGCCGGAGACAATCTCCATACGTCCACCGATGATGATAAACACATCTCGAACGGGGGCTAGGCGGGGAGACCTTTATTCCATCTTCAAGGAGCCGCCGTCGTCTCGCCTTCCTGAGCAAGACACAAACCGTAACAAAGCTCGAAAAAAGATCTAATAACAGAGCCCTCCCACCGGCAATGGGCGAGATCCACTCCACCTCCATGGCCCTAAGGCCACGGGAGACGGGATGGACCGGCGCCGGCGCCGGCAGGAGGCAGAGCACCCTAACTTTTTGGAGGCGGCGGCTGGCTAGGTCAAGAGGCCAAGACGTATGATGTGTGGGTTGAAGTTACGTATATGCACGTTGCTACCTTATGCATGCATTTATACTTATATATAGTTATGTACTGTTTGTATAAAAATCATGTGTTTTGAGTCATATATTTGTAAATTATTATTATGTCATTTTCAAATCTATGTCAACTTTGATTACTATTATGGTATATACTAAAACCATAACAAAATAGTTTGCTACATAACAAAACTGAACCGTATCTTAATTTCAAACCGTATTTACCGAAGCATTAACATTATATAAATCAAAAAACAGTATACATCATACCATGTAGACCGAATAAACCGAATATAGAGAGTTACATGTACGTCGTCGTGCTGTTTATCCGAAAGTCATGTTCTGCTCCCGAGCTCATTTGAGCTCGGAATGAACAGTAAAATAAAAAAAATGAAAACATTTCAAAAAATTCTGAATTTTTTGGTGGAACATTGACAAAAATTCTCAGTGCTTGCAAAATTTCATCCAAAAATGGCATTCGTACAAGTCATGTAAAAAACAAAATCAGTAGTCCAAAATTTTTTTGGGAATAACATTTTTGGAGCATCATTTTTTTTTTGCTGCGACTTCCACAAATGTTATTTTGTGATGAAATTTTGTGAGCATTGAGAACTTTTGTCAATGTTTGCACCCAAAAAATTCAGAATTTTTTAAATTATTTTTAAATTGTTTTCGGGGTTACTGTTCACCCGAGCTCATTTGAGCTCGGGCTCAAATACATCACGTCCGATCACTACTTCCATCACCAATTTCACTACTACACTACTACCGTTTCTGCTATTGCCATGCCTGAGAGGATCATACTCATAGTCCCGAAACAAGACCCACTTCCTGCAGATGCTACTCTTGGAAATCTTCCCCTGGCATTTTCCTCGCCAGCTGCTCCGCCCTGAAACTGCTAGCTACGAGGCGAATCCTTCGTGAAGCCATAGCCGCACAGTGTCAATGTGCACGCATGTTTTTCTAGGACGTATCTGCAGCACAACGTGACACATGCACGGCCATTTGGCACCTGGGTGGTATTGATTGCCCCGGATGAATGTCTGCTGCGCGTACCTAATTCATGCTTACACGTCTCCCGGGTTAAAAAAAATTTGATCGTCTCCATGATCTACAGGGGAGCACAGATCAAAACATTTTACTTGTGCTACCCGGACCTAGGTAGGATCACTGGTGACTGACTCTGAGCCACATGTGCCGCTTGAAACAAACGTTCAGGCAAATCGCAGCCGCCTACTGTGGCCGAGTACGCAAAAAAGCTTCGTACATGTACGTGTACGTACGTCGGATGGCGATCGATCGGGTCGTAGCACTCGAACGTGTACTGTGGCTCGTAGTGCGTCCCATCATTTTGTAGCGCGACAATGCATGCATGGCCTCGCAGGTCGCAGCAGCAGCGGCCAGTGCCATGCTACTGCTACTACTTAGCTTGCGCACGGTCCACACAGCTAGCCCGGTCCCTGCCCGGCTGCCCGTCGGGACGGGAGGAGGAGAAGAAGACTCGGGTTCCCACGCGCGGGCGAGGGAGAGGTCGACAAAAGGCGCGGACATGTGCATCGACCTGGGGCCGCTCGCGCGTGTGTGGCCGCTAGCTCCATCGGAATGATGGAGAGCGCCACGATCTTGGCGTAGCAGCGTCCCTCCAAACGACATGGCCGGCCCGAGAAGCTCTACGCCGGGGACGCCACGGCGGGGCGACGTCCCGGCCGGAAACCCAGGTTCCTACCTACACAGGGTGCACCTGCCTGCACGGTCTTCCACAGGGAACCTCCTCCTCATAGCAGTATAGATAGGCGCGGCTAGCATAGCATGAGGTTGTTGCACGCATACGCCTACATGTGCCAAATTACCATGACAACGGAGCTGATTGATTTTCCGCGTGATCCAGAGGACTTGTGCGTCGTATATGGGATTTCATTTCTGGTAGCCACAGGGCTCAGGGAGTGGGCAAAGCAAGCATATGTGAACATTGATTGGAGACTGCCCATGCATGCATGCATGCACGCACGCACGCACGACGCGTCCAAACCTATTTTGTTTTTGTACCACTACTCCTGTAGACTTGACCACGTCGAGACGTGAACGTCGCATCAACGGCAACGCCACTACTCACTGGCCGATGCGTTTGAAACAGGACACATCAAGTGACGGGATGGGGGCGTACCGCGTACACGTAGTCGCGTTCTCCGGCCGGGGCGGACGAAGCGAGCGAATGATCACGGCGTGATTGGTCCTCCCTCGTAGCAACAGTCGCATCTCCAAAGACAAGCCGGCCGCTGCCGGGGCCGCCGGCACGGAAAAGTCATCACCTCCATCCACACTCACACACACACACCAACCAGAAAGCTAGCTAGCCATCCTTCCTTGCGGGTCCTGGATCGGCGTAGCGTCTTAATTTTTACTTGCAACATACGCCTCGCACATGGATCCTACGTGGTGATTATTAAAAACTAGCTTTGACCTCGATCTACTCGGGCAAAGACCTCCAGCTGGTGTAGTAGCTAGTGGTGCAACTTTCTTGAGACGGGAGAGGGGCCCCGGCGTCCCCGGTAACGAAAAGGGAATACTCTACTGGTGCACCCAACCAAGTAACCGTGCCATAATGCGCACCGCCCATGTCGAGTATGATGAGCACGAAAAGGACAAGCGACCGGGCCCGGCCAGGCCACCGGTTCCCTTCCTGCCCAGACCCAATCGCATCGGGACTCGGCCACCTTAACACGCACGCACCGGTGTACTGGTCTGGTAGCATGCTTGCATGCGGCGCACACGCGGCCGCGCGCCGTGGAGAGATGCGATCGTGCTACGTGCGGCCGCGAGGGATGGGAGAGAGACCAACGAGCTAGAGCGGCCGGCGTCGGCGGTGACACGTCGTTGTATCTACGTGTTGCGTGATATGCGTTTCACATTCTTTTATGAACGGTTGTCTGGTTTTGGACGAGTATCTAATGGAAAGAGCTGTCTGGTTTGCGCCAGAGTGGCTATTTACGTGGCCTCCTGTTACCAGACTCAGAGAGAGATCTTCGATTCGTTGCTTAGTGCTAGCTGCTCACCTAGTCATTTTTGGCACTAGTCCCCACTTGTAGTCTTGTAGTTGCACTGTGCATATTAGCCACCAACGGGGGAAATTACAAGCGCAAGCAAATGATGCCAGCCAGAAGACACCGAACAAGATTCGCACCGCCCAATGGGACTTTTTGCTCTACCGGTCAAGCGGAGTATAGGTCCAGAGAGGGTAATGAGGTTACCCCACTTCTCAGGCATTGAGCATCAAGCAAGTCTTCCTTACCGCAGCAATGCAAGGCTGGCCAGACCAATGTTTGTTAATAATGGAGCACCGAACCACCGAACCACACATCTTTTTTTGGTGGGAGGGTACTCCGAGTTAGGTGTGGCTAGCTAGGATCCAGGTAAGCAGGCCGAGTTACTACAGGACTGATTGATGATCTATGGAAAACTCTTAGAATCAACCGACTGATTTTCTATCTACGTAAGCCTCCTCCCGAGCCGTCGGATTTGACGGACGCGTCGCAACGCTGGGCCGTCAGATCGTCTACTCTAATCACGATTTTGACGCGGGTGCACTCTCGTCCCCTGGGTTCCCTTCGTCTGTGTTCATTTTGAACTACATGTGCTGTTCCCTGACCTTTTTACACGAGTGTGCCCCTTTGCTGCCATAGCTAGATTCCTTTTGCATGCATGTGTTCTTTTGATCTCCACCGCCGCTCCACATGCTAATATAATATGCTGCCACATAGCCAGTTGGAGTAACCACAAGACACCACTAGCATTTAGAGAATTAACACCATGGTTATTGTTATTGTACAAAGATTGAGCAGTTGTATATTTGTATTAGTTGCCAAATTGTGTACACCCGGTTGATCATAAACAACATCGAGAGGGTGCCCCTAATTTACGAACTAGACGTGTGGTGTTGCAAAGTTGGATGACTACTTGTACTGATGAAGGCATACAAAATGTTCCATTCGTCCACCGTTTTTTTTCCTGTAAAACCGAACGGTCATGTTGCAAAGCCCGCCTCATGGCGCTGCATGCTGAAGGTGGACACATTGACGGTCCAAGACCAATCGACATGAAACTAGGATTGCTGTGTTGCAAAGTCGATCACGCGACGTTGAATGCTGCAAGCCGGATGCTTGACGTTGCAAGGCAATCAACGGAAAACCCAGACTGTCGTGCTGCAAAGTCGGCCGCACGGAATAGCGCAAGGAAACACTTGACGTTTCAAAGCGATCGAAAACCACTCAATTGATTGTTGACATTAGTTATTTAGCTGCGATCACCGTTTGCAACACAAGTCATGTTGCACTCACCGTTTGCAACTGATGGTGCGCTCGGGGAGGTTTGGAACTGGGCGGGCGTTGCAAACACTCACCACCGCAAAAAAATCGCCAACTTTGCGGCCGTCGCAACATCTCCCAAGTTACAGTCGACGTCGCACAACATCGCCCATGTTGCAGTGAATATCGCCAACATTGCGGCCGTCGCAACATCTCCCAAGTTACAGTCGTCGTCGCACAACATCGCCCATGTTGCAGTGAATATCACCAACATTGCGGTCGTTGCAACATCTCCCAAGTTACGATCATCCTCGCACAACATCGCTCATGTTGCAGTGAACATCGCCGACATTGCGGCCGTCGCAACATCTCCCAAGTTGTAGTCGCAACATCTTTGTAACAAAATCCTCGAGCGCAACATGAGTCATGTTGCAACCCCTGAGTGTAACATGACTCATGTTGCAAAGCACTTGTAGTGCTGCTTTGGGGGCTAAAAATTGGGGGGGGGGGGGGGGATGGCTCCCCCTCTTTCTCAACAGCCAGTGCTCGCCGGGGAGATTGTTGTAGTAGCTTTTGCATCTTCTTTTTTCTTTCTGTAAGACTTGGTGATTTCTCTTAATGGAAATCGGAGAGAGAGCTACTCCCTCCGTCCCATAATGTAAAACATTTTTTGATATTACACTAGTGTCAAGAAACGTTTTATATTATGGAACGGAGGAAGTATCTTTTATCAAAAAATAAAAATAAATTAGGCGGCTATGTGACGGCTAGCTGTTCAAAAGACCAACCGGTTGGCGCATAGCATTTTCTTTTATTTTTTACCAAGCTACTGCACCCATACACCGTAAGTCTGAGAGAAAATGATTCATGCAAAGCAAACTAGCTAGGTTAAGTTGTTCTAGAATTGCGCACAACAGCGTGTTAGCCTTTTTTTAAGAGCTAGCTAGGTTCTGAAGCTAGGTCCCATGGGCCTGATTGCCAAAGCAGAAAAAAGGCTGCTGCTTCAGCGGCAAACCAGCCACGGCTCGAGCCATGCAAAGGAAAGCTGACTCCGTGGATCCCACGGCTGGTGACGATTTCAGAGGAACCGATCGAGTGGCTGGAGAGGCGGCTGATCCGGCGCGGGGATCAGCCGGATGATGCGTAGCATCGGCCATGATCTATTTGTTAGGAAATAATTAATTAGATTAATTATTACTTAATAATCACTGCTATGTCGGATCCACGGTTTGGTAACCGCTCCTTGTAAACCGCCTTGTACTGCGGTATATATACCCAATCTTCAATCAATGAGAATATCCTTTCCATCATTTGCTCCTCCTCTCTCGTTTTTACTTATACCGAAAAATAAATTAGAAATGTTATTGACATTCAATCCTTATATCCACGTACTCAAAGAATCTGAAGTAGAAATTTAGAGAATCATACATTTTTGCAACACATTGCAAATTTGCCCGTACATTTACTGATGACAAGGTGTCACTAAATTCTATATTCCTGCAGTAAAGTGTCAGAAAGAGTGGAGGTACCTGATAAACCACTCTTATCCCTAAATGAGAGCAAGATGGGGAGAACATCTGACAACACGAGATATAACTTCTCATATGCTTCCGCGGAAACAGAGGAAATCAAATCCTCAACTAGTAAATGTAATTCAACATCAAGTTGAAAGACACCTCACTGGATGCTCATCATCCAAAGCCCGGCATAAATGTGCACAAATATTTTGGTGCCGGGACATCGGAACACCTTGACTCCATTTGTTGTAGGAAATCACAAGGAGTTAAAAAGGAATAAATATTTTATCCACAAACTTCAATTATTTCACCAGAATCATATAAACTAAAGACTACATTTATCGACATATATTTCTTCTCAAATTGCTAAATCTTTTGGGCCCTGAACCAAAATCCATGATAGAGTGCCTCTTGCACTTATATTGGTTCACATAAAAGGAAGCAAGTAATGAAGAATAGCACTCGCTCTGCAAACGAGTGGTATTTACCGTAGTAATACCTACTCCTCATAAGTACCTTCCATATGGAATACTAAAAAAAACTTCTCATAGACAAAGTCAACGAGGTGGTGAGAAAGCGAGGCTTGTAGCAAAAGGGTTCACTCAGAGACCCAACATCAATTATGATGTAACATACCTTCTTGGTATGGGTGGATTTATGTTTCGATACTGAATATCATTGGCAATAAAATAATAATAATATCCATGCAGTTAATGGATGGAGTGACTACATACTCATATGAGTCGCTCATTTCGGAAATCTCTATTGAAGTCCCTGAAGGACTTATACTTCCGAATCCAAAAGCAAATCGCAACAAGTTTTGTGTAATACTTCATAAGTCACTCTATGACTTGAAATAGCCGGAAATCATATGTTACTACCGACTAAATGAGTTTCTTCTTCAAAAGGATTACTCGAATGATGATGATTATTTACATGTTTAATAAAGGAATCCCAAATTTCATTTCCTTTCATCACCTCAATGTATATTGACGACCTCATTATCAATGTCTATACAAGACCTAAACATGCACAAAATCATCTCAAGACGGGAAATTTGGATTCAACCAAATTTAGCTTAAGTTTACAACTTGAGCATTCTCTAAAGAATACATATCAGTCTACATATATCCAAAACATATATGAGAAGTTCAATGTGGATATATCATACCAACAAAAGGTATATGGTCAATATAAGAAATATTAACTTATATCTCAAGCTCACAATAAATCTTGGGCAATTCCATCAGGAAAATCAAGATATGACCATGATATATGAAATGATATTGGCTCTTTATTTGATACCAACAATGCCACATCAATGACTGAATTCATCGGAATAGTCTTCTCATGGAAGTCATCTAAATTGACTCTAATGACTACTTCCACTTATCGTTCTAGCATAATTGCTTTATCTAAAGGCATTGCAAAATATGCATGGCTCAACAGAATGATAAACCACACTCTAAATCATGTGGTCGAGATTCATCAGAATCACATAACTTGATTTATTAAGATGCTTCCACTTGTGTTACTCAATACCTACAGCTTATATGAAGAGCAATATCATAAAGCACATTGCTCAAAAATTACTTATCCACACAAATTATAGAAAGTGAGGAAACAATATCAAACAAAATACTGTGAAAATCCAACAGATTATTCACAATGTCATGATCATGTCAATGAAATTGGTATGAGACATCCTTCGGATTTCTAAAGTTCAGGGGGAGTAATCTCCAAAACTATAACCTGTTTACAATCATCAGATTGTATATATTGTACTCTTTTTCCCTTCATGAGTTTTTCCCTAATGGTTTCTCATAAATGGTTTTTAATGAGACAATATGAACACAAGTGCCTGTATATGTCATATCATTTTCTCCTTATATTTTTTCCCACCGGGTTTTAAAGGAGTTTTCAATGGCATATCAGATCGCACTCTTTTCCCTTATGAGTTTTCTCTCAAAGTTTCTCATAATGGTTTTTAATGAGGCAATGTCTTCGCAACGATCATATGTCATGCTTTCTATGTTCCCTATCGGGGTTTTTAAAGGAAGTACTCAAGACATATTTATTGTTCTCCAAACTCAAAGATGATTTTTCTCCTTCTACAAAGGTTTGTCTCAATTGAGTTATCATGAGACAATAATCATTATATGTTGTATCATTTTCTCCTTATTTTCCCACAGAGTTTAAAGGAGTTTTAACAACATATCAAATACTATTCTCCTCATATTTTTCCCACATGGTTTTTGGAGGAGTCTTTTGTTGGAAATCTGCCCTAGAGGCAATAATAAAATGGTTATTATTGTATTTCCTTGTTCAAGATAATTGTCTATTGTTCATGCTATAATTGTATTAACTGGAAACCGTAATACATGTGTGAATACATAGACCACAACATGTCCCTAGTAAGCCTCTAGTTGACTAGCTCGTTGATAAATAGATGGTTATGGTTTCCTGACCATGGACATTGGATGTCATTGATAACGGGATCACATCATTAGGAGAATGATGTGATGGACAAGACCCAATCCTAAGCATAGCACAAGATCGTGTAGTTTGTTTGCTAAGAACTTTTCTAATGTCAAGTATCGTTTCCTTAGACCATGAGATTGTGCAACTCCCGGATACCGTAGGAATGCTTTGGGTGTACCAAACATCACAACGTAACTGGGTGGCTATAAAGGTGCACTACAGGTATCTCCGAAAGTGTCTGTTGGGTTGGCACGAATCGAGACTGGGATTTGTCACTCCGTATGACAGAGAGGTATCTCTGGGCCCACTCGGTAATGCATCATCATAATGAGCTCAATGTGACTAAGGAGTTAGCCACGGGATCATGCGTTACGGAACGAGTAAAGAGACTTGCCGGTAACAAGATTGAACGAGGTATTGGGATACCGACGATCGAATCTCGGGCAAGTAACATGCCGATAGACAAAGGGAATTGTATACGGGATTGATTGAATCCCCGACATCGTGGTTCATCCGATGAGATCATCGTGGAACATGTGGGAGCCAATATGGGTATCCAGATCCCGCTATTGGTTATTGGCCGGAGAGGTGTCTCGGTCATGTCTGCATGGTTCCCGAACCCGTAGGGTCTACACACTTAAGGTTCGGTGACGCTAGATTTGTTATGGGAAATAGTATGTGGTTACCGAAGGTTGTTCGGAGTCCCCGATGAGATCCCGGACATCACGAGGAGTTCCGGAATGGTCCGGCGGTGAAGATCGATATATTGGACGAAGGGTATTGGAGTCCGGAAGTGTTCCGGGGTACCAGGCTATGGCCAGCATGACCGAAAGGTGTTTCGGGAGCCCCGACAAGTGTTGGAGGGCCTCATGGGCCAAAGGGGAAGGGGCAAACCAGCCCACTAAGGGGTGGTGCGCCCCCCACACCCTTTCCTACGTTACTTGGGGAGGTGGGGCGCCTCCACCTGGCTTGGGAGGCAAGCCTCCACCTGCTTGGCTTGGGGGGCAAGTCTCCCTAGGATTTTCCCTAGGGAGATCCAATCTGCTTGGCCGCCGCCCCCTAGGGGAAACCCTAGGGCGCCTCCCCCTCTCCCCTTGCCCCTATATATAGTGGAGGGGTGGGAGGGCAGCCGCACCTCTTCCCTGGCGCAGCCCTCCTTCCTCATACACCTCCTCCTCCTCCTCCTCCTCCGTAGTGCTTAGCGAAGCTCTGCCGGAGAACCACGAGCTCCATTGCCACCACGCCGTCGTGCTGCTGGAGTTCTCCCTCAACTCCTCTCCCCTTGCTGGATCAAGAAGGAGGAGACGTCCCCGGGCTGTACGTGTGTTGAACGCGGAGGCGCCGTCCGTTCGGCACTAGATCGGATCTTCCGCGATTTGAATCGCTGCGAGTACGACTCCATCAACCGCGTTCTTGTAACGCTTCCGCTTAGCGATCTTCAAGGGTATGAAGATGCACTCCCTCTCTCTCGTTGCTAGCATCTCCTAGATTGGTCTTGGTGACACGTAGGAAAATTTTGAATTATTGCTACGTTCCCCAACAGTGGCATCATGAGCTAGGTCTATGCGTAGATTCTATGCACGAGTAGAACACAAAGTAGTTGTGGGCGATGATTTGGTCAATTTGCTTGCCGTTACTAGTCTTATCTTGATTCGGCGGCATTGTGGGATGAAGCGGCCCGGACCGACCTTACACGTACTCTTACGTGAGACAGGTTCCACCGACTGACATGCACTTGATGCATAAGGTGGCTAGCGGGTGTCTGTCTCTCCCACTTTAGTCGGATCGGATTCGATGAAGAGGGTCCTTATGAAGGGTAAATAGCAATTGGCATATCACCGTTGTGGCTTTTGCGTAGGTAAGAGACGTTCTTGCTAGAAACCCATAGCAGCCACGTAAAACATGCAACAACAATTAGAGGACGTCTAACTTGTTTTTGCAGGGTATGCTATGTGATATGATATGACCAAAAGGACGTGATGAATTATATATGTGATGTATGAGATTGATCATGTTCTTGTAATAGGAATCACGACTTGCATGTCGATGAGTATGACAACCGGCAGGAGCCATAGGAGTTGTCTTAATTTATTGTATGACCTGCGTGTCAATGAAAAATGCCATGTAATTACTTTACTTTATTGCTAACCGTTAGCCATAGTAGTAGAAGTAATAGCTGGCGAGACAACTTCATGAAGACATGATGATGGAGATCATGATGATGGAGATCATGGTGTCATGCCGGTGACGAAGGCGATTATGCCGCGCCTCGAAGATGGAGATCAAAAGGCGCAAGATGATATTGGCCATATCATGTCACTTTATGATTTTCATGTGATGCTTGTCATGTTTACATCTTATTTGCTTAGAACGACGGTAGCATAAATAAGATGATCCCTCACTAAAATTTCAAGAATGTGTTCCCCCTAACTGTGCACCGTTGCGAAGGATCGTTGTTTCGAAGCACCTCGTGATGATCGGGTGTGATAGATTCTAACGTTCGCATACAGCGGGTGTAAGCCAGATTTACACATGCGAAACACTTAGGTTGACTTGACGAGCCTAGCATGTACAGACATGGCCTCGGAACACAAGAGACCGAAAGGTCGAACATGAGTCGTCTAGTAGATACGATCAACATGGAGATGTTCACCGATGATGACTAGTCCGTCTCACGTGATGATCGGACATGGCCTAGTTGACTCGGATCATGTATCACTTAGATGACTAGAGGGATGTCTATCTGAGTGGGAGTTCATTAAATAATTTTATTAGATGAACTTAATTATCATGAACATAGTCAAAAGGTCTTTGCAAATTATGTCGTAGCTTACGCTTTGGTTCTACTGTTTAAGTATGTTCCTAGAGAAAATTTAGTTGAAAGTTGATAGTAGCAATTATGCGGACTGGGTCCGTAAACTGATGATTGTCCTCATTGCTGCACAGAAGGCTTATGTCCTTAATGCACCGCTCGGTGTGTGAACCTCGAGCGTCGTCTGTAGATGTTGCGAACATCTGACATACACGTTTTGATGACTACGTGATAGTTCAGTGCGTAATGCTAACGGTTTAGAATTGAGGCACCAAAGACGTTTTTGAAACGTCGTAGAACATATGAGATGTTCCAAAGACTGAAATTGGGATTTTAGACTAGTGCCCACGTCAAGAGGTATGAGACCTCTGACAAGTTTCTTAAGCCTGCAAACTAAGGGAGAAAAGCTCAATCTTTGAGCATGTGCTCAGATTGTCTGAGTACTTCAATCGCTTGAATCGAGTGGGAGTTAATCTTCCAGATGAGATAGTGATGGTTCTCCATAGTCACTGCCACCAAGCTATTAGAGCTTCGTGATGAACTATAACAAATCAGGGATAGATATGATGATCCTTGAGCAACTCGTGATGTTTGACACCGCGAAAGTAGAAATCAAGTAGGAGCATCAATTGTTGATGGTTAGTAAAACCACTAGTTTCAAGAAGGGCAAGGGAAAGAACGGATACTTCATGAAACGGCAAATCAGTTGCTGCTCTAGTGAAGAAACCCAAGGTTGAACCCAAACCCGAGACTAAGTGCTTTTGTAATGAGGGGAACGGTCACTGAAGCTGGACTACCCTAGATACTTGGTAGATGAGAAGGCAGGCAAGGTCGACAGAAGTATATTGGATATACATTATATTAATGTGTACTTTACTAGTACTCCTAGTAGCACCAGGGTATTAGATACCGGTTCGGTTGCTAAGTGTTGGTAACTCGAAATAAAAGGCTACGGAATGAACGGAGACTAGCTAAAGGTGAGATGACGATATGTGTTGGAAGTGTTTCCTAGGTTGATGTGATCAAGCATCGCATGCTCCCTCTACCGTCGAGATTGGTGTTAAACCTAAATAATTGTTATTTGGTTTTTGCATTGAGCATAGACATGATTGGATTATGTTTATCGCAATACGGTTATTCATTTAAGGAGAATAATGGTTACTCTTTTTATTTGAATAATACCTTCAATGGTCTTGCACCTAAAATAAATGGTTTATTGAATCTCGATCGTAGTGATACACATGTTCATGCCAAAAGATATAAGATAGTAATGATAGTACCACATACTCGTGGCACTGCTATTTGAGTCATATTGGGATAAAACGCATGAAGAAGCTCCATGTTGATGGATCTTTGGACTCACTCGTTTTTGAAAAGATTGAGACATGTGAACCATGTCTATTGGTAGATATGCATGAAGAAACTCCATACAGATGGATCGTTTGGACTCGCTTGATTTTGAATCACTTGAGACATGCGAATCATACCACATGGGCAAGATGACTGAAAGGCCTCGTTTTCAATGAGATGGAACAAGAGAGCAACTTGTTGGAAGGAATACATTTGATGTGTGCAGTCCAATGAGTGCTGAGGCACGCAGTGGATATCGTTATGTTCTTACTTCACAGATGATTTGAGTAGATGCTGAGAATATTTACTTGATGAAACACAAGTCTGAATTATTGAAAGGTTCAAGTAATTTCAGAGTGAAGTTGAAGATCGTCGTGACAAGAGGATAAAATGTCTATGATATGATCATAGAGATGAATATCTGAGTTACGAGTTTGGCACACAATTAAGACATTGTGGAAAGTGTTTCACAATTAATACCGCCTGGAACATCATAGTGTGATGGTGTGTACGAACATCATAATTGCACCCTATTGAATATGGTGCATACCATGATGTCTCTTATCGAATTACCACTATCGTTTATGGGCTAGGCATTAGAGACAACCGCATTCACTTTAAATAGGGCACCACGCAATTCCGTTGAGACGACACCGTATGAACTATGGTTTAGAGAAACCTAAGCTGTCGTTTCTTAAAAGTTTGGGGCTGCGACGCTTATGTGGAAAAGTTTCAGGCTGATAAGCTCGAACCCAAAGCGGATAAATGCATCTTCATAGAATACCCAAAACAGTTGGGTATACCTCCTATTTCAGATCCGGAAGCAAAGTGATTGTTTCTAGAAACGGGTCCTTTCTCGAGGAAAAGTTTCTCTCGAAAGAATTGAGTGGGAGGATGGTGGAGACTTGATGAGGTTATTGAACCATGACTTCAACTAGTGTGTAGCAGGGCACAGGAAGTTGTTCCTGTGGCACCTACACCAATTGAAGTGGAAGCTTATGATAGTGATCATGAAACTTCGGATCAAGTCACTACCAAACCTCGTAGGACGACAAGGATGCATGCTACTTTAGAGTGGTACGTAATCCTGTCTTGGAAGTCATGTTGCTAGACAACAATGAACCTACGAGCTATGGAGAAGCGATGATGGGCCCGGATTCAGACGAATGGCTCGAGGCCATCAAATCCGAGAGAGGATCCATGTATAAAAACAAAGTATAGACTTTGGTAGAACTACTTGATGGTCGTAAGGCTGTTGGATGCAGATGGATTTTAAAAGGAAGACGGACACTGATGGTAAATGTCACCATTAAGAAAGCTCGACTTGTCGTTAAGATGATTTCTGACAAGTTCAAGGAGTTGACTACGATGAGACTTTCTCACTCGTAGCGATGCTAAGAGTCTGTTGGAATTATATTAGCAGGTACTGCATTATTTATGAAATCTTGCAGATAGGATGTCAAAATATTGTTTCCTCGACGATTTTCTTGAGGAAAGGTTGTATGTGATACAACTAGAAGATTTTGTCAATCCTGAAAGATGCTAACAAGTATGCAAAGCTCCAGCAATCCTTCTAAGGATTGGAGTAAGCATCTCGGAGTTGGAATGTACGCTTTGATGAGATGATCAAAGATTTTGGGTTTATACAAAGTTTATGAGAAACTTGTATTTCCAAAGAAGTGAGTGGGAGCACTATAGAATTTCTGATGAGTATATGTTGTTGACATATTGTTGATCAGAAATGATGTAGAATTTCTGGAAAACATACAGGGTCATTTGAAAAGTGTTTTTCAATGCAAAACCTGGATTAATCTACTTGAACATTGAGCATCAAGATCTATAAGGATAGATCGAAAACGCTTAATAGTACTTTCAAATGAGTGCATACCGTGACAGGATTTTGAAGGAGTTCAAAATAGATCAGCAAAGAAGGAGTTCTTGGCAGTGTTACAAGGTGTGAGTATTGAGTAAGACTCAAGACCTGACCATGGCAGAAGAGAGAGAAAGGACGAAGGTCGTCCCCTATGCTTTAGACGTAGGCTCTACAGTATGCTATGCTGTGTGCCGCACCTATAGTGTGCCTTGCCATGAATTAGTCAAGGGGTACAAGAGTGATCCAGGAATGGATCACATGACAGCGGTCGAACTTATCCTTAGTAACTAGTGGACTAAGGAATTTTCTCGATTATGGAGGTGGTAAAAGAGTTCGTCGTAAAGGGTTACGTCGATGCAAACTTTGACACTAATCCGGATGACTCTGAGTAGTAAAGCGGATTCATATAGTAGAGCAGTTATTTGGAATAGCTCCAAGTAGCGCGTGGTAGCTGCATCTAAAAGATGACATAGAGATTTGTAAAGCACACATGGATCTGGAAGGTTCAGACCCGTTGACTAGTAACCTCTCTCACAAGCGAGATATGAACAAACCCCATGGGTGTTGGATTCATTACAATCACATGGTGATGTGAACTAGATTATTGACTCTAGTGCAAGTGGGAGACTGTTGGAAATATGCCCTAGAGGCAATAATAAAATGGTTATTATTGTATTTCCTTCTTCAAGATAATTGTCTATTGTTCATGCTATAATTGCATTAACTGGAAACCGTAATACATGTGTGAATACATAGACCACAACATGTCCCTAGTAAGCCTCTAGTTGACTAGCTCGTTCATCAATAGATGGTTATGGTTTCCTGACCATGGACATTGGATGTCATTGATAACGGGATCACATCATTAGGAGAATGATGTGATGGACAAGACCCAATCCTAAGCATAGCACAAGATCGTGTAGTTCGTTTGCTAAGAGCTTTTCTAATGTCAAGTATCGTTTCCTTAGACCATGAGATTGTGCAACTCCCGGATACCGTAGGAATGCTTTGGGTGTACCAAACGTCACAACGTAACTGGGTGGCTATAAAGGTGCACTACAGGTATCTCCGAAAGTGTCTGTTGGGTTGGCACGACTCGAGACTGGGATTTGTCACTCCGTATGACGGAGAGGTATCTCTGGGCCCACTCGGTAATGCATCATCATAATGAGCTCAATGTGACTAAGGAGTTAGCCACGGGATCATGCGTTACGGAACGAGTAAAGAGACTTGCCGGTAACAAGATTGAACGAGGTATTGGGATACCGACGATCGAATCTCAGGCAAGTAACATGCCGATAGACAAAGGGAATTGTATACGGGATTGATTGAATCCCCGACATCGTGGTTCATCCGATGAGATCATCGTGGAACATGTGGGAGCCAATATGGGTATGCAGATCCCGCTATTGGTTATTGGCCGGAGAGGTGTCTCGGTCATGTCTGCATGGTTCCCGAACCCGTAGGGTCTACACACTTAAGGTTCGGTGACGCTAGATTTGTTATGGGAAATAGTATGTGGTTACCGAAGGTTGTTCGGAGTCCCGGATAAGATCCCGGACATCACGAGGAGTTCCGGAATGGTCTGGCGGTGAAGATCGATATATTGGACGAAGGGTATTGGAGTTCGGAAGTGTTCTGGGGTACCAGGCTATGGCCAGCATGACCGAAAGGTGTTTCGGGAGCCCCGACAAGTGTTGGAGGGCCTCATGGGCCAAAGGGGAAGGGGCAAACCAGCCCACTAAGGGGTGGTGCGCCCCCCACACCCTTTCCTATGTTACTTGGGGAGGTGGGGCGCCTCCACCTGGCTTGGGAGGCAAGCCTCCACCTGCTTGGCTTGGGGGGCAAGTCTCCCTAGGATTTTCCCTAGGGAGATCCAATCTGCTTGGCCGCCGCCCCCTAGGGGAAACCCTAGGGCGCCTCCCCCTCTCCCCTTGCCCCTATATATAGTGGAGGAGTGGGAGGGCAGCCGCACCTCTTCCCTGGCGCAGCCCTCCTTCCTCATACACCTCCTCCTCCTCCTCCGTAGTGCTTAGCGAAGCTCTGCCGGAGAACCATGAGCTCCATTGCCACCACGCCGTCGTGCTGCTGGAGTTCTCCCTCAACTTCTCCTCTCCCCTTGCTGGATCAAGAAGGAGGAGACGTACCCGGGCTGTACGTGTGTTGAACGCGGAGGCGCTGTCCGTTCGGCGCTAGATCAGATCTTCCGCGATTTGAATCGCTGCGAGTACGACTCCATCAACCGCGTTCTTGTAACGCTTCCGCTTAGCGATCTTCAAGGATATGAAGATGCACTCCCTCTCTCTCGTTGCTACCATCTCCTAGATTGGTCTTGGTGACACGTAGGAAAATTTTGAATTATTGCTACGTTCCCGAACATCTTTCTCAAGATGAAGATGATGATCATTCTCAAAGGCAAGCACATACAAGGAGGAGTCTTCAAGATGATGTATATTCACAAAGACAAGCATCGATTAGGGGGAGTGTTAAATAATTAATTAGAGTAATTATTAGTTAATAATCACTGCTATGTCGGTTCCACAGTTTGGTGACCGCTCCTTGTAAACCGCCTTGTACTAGGGTATATATACCCAATCATCAATCGATGAGAATATCCTTTCCATCATTTGCTACCCCTCTCTTGTTTTTACTTTCACACTATTGATGGTGACTTACTACTGCAGCACTGTTTGTTTTTCGCGCTTGTTGATTTGTTGAACTTTCAGCTATCTTGAAGATACTATACCATCATTTAAAAAAAGATACTACTGTACCATCTCCCTATGTGTTTATTACAGTTCTCATCATATTTTGGAGCGAGTTTGACCACATATTTAACTAGCAACATATGCAAGTCACATAAAATTGTATTGTTGGATTCTTATTTAAATGTAGTCTTCAGTGATATTATTTTTTCTACAAACATCTTATATTTTATTAGTTAAAATCACGATCAAACTATAATTCAAAATACGAGGAAGACTAATAAATCAGGATGAAGATAGTAATAATCAACAAATCTACATGAATGTTTGGCTATCATGAATAATAGCAATCAATTGGTAACTAAGAAAATACTGGGTCACTGGGAGTAAGCAAAAGGAGAGTTCTTTCCTCTTTCTCAAGAAACGACTTCACACGTTTGGCATTCCTCCTTCTTCAGCCGGTGCTGCCGCCGGTTCATACTCCTCGTCCGACGAAGCATCGGAATGTTGGAAATATGCCCTATAGGCAATAATAAAATGGTTATTATTATATTTCCTTGTTCGTGATAATTGTCTATTGTTCATGCTATAATTGTGTTATCCGGAAATCGTAATACATGTGTGAATACATAGACCACAACATGTCCCTAGTGAGCCTCTAGTTGACTAGCTCGTTGATCAATTGATGGTTACGGTTTCCTGACCATGGACATTGGATGTCATTGATAACGGGATCACATCATTAGGAGAATGATGTGATGGACAAGACCCAATCCTAAGCATAGCACAAAATCGTGTAGTTCGTTTTCTAAAGCTTTTCTAATGTCAAGTATCATTTCCTTAGACCATGAGATCGTCCAACTCCCGGATGCCGTAGGAATATTTTGGGTGTACCAAACGTCACAACGTAACTGGGTGGCTATAAAGGTGCACTACAGGTATCTCCAAAAGTGTCTGTTGGGTTGGCACGGATCGAGACTGGGATTTGTCACTCCGTATGACGGAGAGGTATCTCTGGGCCCACTCGGTAATGCATCATCATAATGAGCTCATTGTGACCAAGTAGTTGGTCACGGGATCATGCATTACGGAACGAGTAAAGTGACTTGCCGGTAACGAGATTGAACGAGGTATTGGGATACCAACGATCGAATCTCGGGCAAGTAACGTACCGATTGACAAAGGGAATTGTATACGGGATTGCTTGAATCCTCGACATCGTGGTTCATCCGATGAGATCATCATGGAACGTGTGGGATCCAACATGGGTATCCAGATCCCGATGTTGGTTATTGGCTAGAGAGGTGTCTCGGTCATGTCTACATGATTCCCGAACCCGTAGGGTCTACACACTTATGGTTCGATGACGCTAGGGTTATAAGGAAGGTTTGTATGTGATTACCGAATATTGTTCGGAGTCCTGGATGGGATCTCGGATGTCACGAGGAGTTCCGGAATGGTCCGGAGACGAAGATTTATATATGGGAAGTCCTTATTCGGTCGCCGGAAGTGTTCGGGGGTATATCGATATTGTACCGGGACCACCGAAAGGGTTCCGGGGGTCCACCGGGAGGGTCCACCTGCCCCGGAGGGTCCTATGGGCTGAATATAGAGGGGAACCAGCCCCTAGGTGGGCTGGGCGCCAAACCCCCCTAGGGCCCATGCGCCTAGGGTTGGGGGGAAACCCTGGAGGGGGCGCCTCCTTGGCTTGGGGGGCAAGCCTTGCCCCCTTGGCCGCCGCCCCCCCTCTAGATCCATCTGGAGGGGGCCGCCCCCCCTCTCCCTTGCCCCTATAAATAGAGGGGGGTGGGAGGGCAGCCACACCACATCGAAGGTGCAGCCCCTCCCCTTCCCAACACCTCTCCTCCTCCGCGTGAGCTTGGCGAAGCCCTGCCGGAGAACTGCCACTCCACCACCACCACGCTGTCGTGCTGCTATTGGAGCCTTCTTCCTCAACCTCTCCCTCCTCCTTGCTGGATCAAGGCGCGGGAGACGTCACCGGGCTGCACGTGTGTTGAACGCGGAGGCACCATTGTTCGGTGCTTGGATCGGATTCTGCCGCGATCTGAATCGCTACGTGTACGACTCCTCCAACCGCGTTCTTGCAACGCTTCCGCATCGCGATCTTCAAAGGTATGAAGATGCACTCCCCTCTCGTTGCTAGTAAACTCCATAGATTGATCTTGGTGATGCGTAGAAAATTTTAATTTCTGCAACGATCACCAACAGTGGCATCATGAGCTAGGTCTATGCGTAGTTTCTATGCACGAGTAGAACACAAGTTGTTGTGGGCGTCGATTTTGTCAATTTACTTGCCGTTACTAGTCTTATCTTGATTCGGCGGCATCGTGGGATGAAGCGGCCCGGACCGACCTTACACATACGCTTACGTGAGACAGGTTCCACCGACTGACATGCACTAGTTGCATAAGCGATGAAAAGGGTCCTTATGAAGGGTAAATAGAAATTGGCATATCACGTTGTGGTTTTGGCGTAGGTAAGAAACGTTTTTGCTAGAAACCTATAGCAGCCACGTAAAAATTTGCAACAACAATTTGAGGACGTCTAACTTGTTTTTGCAGCAAGTGTCATGTGATGTGATATGGCCAGAAGGATGTGATGAATGATATATGTGATGTATGAGATTGATCATGTTCTTGTAATAGGAATCACAACTTGCATGTCGATGAGTATGACAACCGGCAGGAGCCATAGGAGTTGTCTTAATTTATTTATGACTTGCGTGTCAACTGGAACGCCATGTAATTACTTTACTTTATTGCTAACCGTTAGCCATAGTAGTAGAAGCAATAGTTGGCGAGACAACTTCATGAAGACACGATGATGGAGATCATGGTGTCATGCCGGTGACGAAGATGATCATGGCGCCCCGAAGATGGAGATCAAAAGTAGCAAAATGATATTGGCCATATCATGTCACTATTTGATTGCATGTGATGTTTATCATGTTTTACATCTTATTTGCTTAGAACGACGGTAGCATAAATAAGATGATCCCTCGCTAAAATTTCAAGAAAGTGTTCCCCCTAACTGTGCACCGTTGCGAAGGTTCGTTGTTCCGATAGGTTCTAACGTTCGCATACAACGGGTGTAAGCTAGATTTACACATGAAATACACTTAGGTTGACTTGACGAGCCTAGCATGTACAGACATGGCCTCGGAACACAAGAGACCGAAAGGTCGAGCATGAGTCGTATAGCAGATACGATCAACATGAAGATGTTCACCGATGATGACTAGTCCGTCTCACGTGATGATCGGACACGGCCTAGTTGACTCGGATCATGTATCACTTAGATGACTAGAGGGATGTCTGTGTGAGTGGGAGTTCATTAATAATTTGATTAGATGAACTTAATTATCATGAACTTAGTCTAAATTTTTTACAATATGTCTTGTAGATCAAATGGCCCACGCTAATGTCAACCTCAACTTCAACGCGTTCCTAGAGAAAACCAAGCTGAAAGACGATGGTAGCAACTATACGGACTGGGTCCGGAACTTGAGGATCATCCTCATAGCTGCTAAGAAAGCATATGTCCTGGAAGCACCGCTAGGTGAAGCACCCATCCCAGCAAACCAAGACGTTATGAACGCCTGGCAAACACGTGTTGATGATTACTCCCTGGTTTAGTGCGGCATGCTTTACAGCTTAGAACCGGGGCTCCAAAAGCGTTTCGAGCAGCACGGAGCATATGAGATGTTCCAAGAGCTGAAAATGGTTTTCCAAGCTCATGCCCGGGTCGAGAGATATGAAGTCTCCGACAAGTTCTACAGTTGTAAGATGGAGGAGAATAGTTCCGTCAGCGAACACATACTCAAAATGTCTGGGTTGCACAACCGCTTGTCTCAGCTGGGAGTTAATCTCTCGGATGACGCGGTCGTTGACAGAATCCTTCAGTCGCTCCCACCTAGCTACAAGAGCTTTGTGATGAACTTCAATATGCAGGGGATGGAAAAGACCATTCCTGAGGTATATTCGATGCTGAAATCAGCGGAGGTGGAGATCAAAAAGGAACATCAAGTGTTGACGGTGAATAAAACCACTAAGTTCAAGATAGGCAAGGGTAAAAAGAGCTTCAAGAAAGACGGCAAGGGAGTTGCCGCGCCCGGTAAGCAAGCTGCCGGGAAGAAGACAAAGAATGGACCCAAGCCTGAGATTGAGTGCTTTTATTGCAAGGGAAACGGTCACTGGAAGCGGAACTGCCCCAAGTACTTAGCGGACAAGAAGGCCGGCAACACCAAAGGTACATGTGATATACATGTTATTGATGTGTACCTTACCAGTACTCGTAGTAGCTCCTGGGTATTTGATACCGGTGCGGTTGCTCATATTTGTAACTCAAAACAGGAGCTGCGGAATAAGCGGAGACTGGCGAAGGACGAGGTGACGATGCGCGTCGGAAATGGTTCCAAGGTCGATGTGATCGCCGTCGGCATGCTACCTCTACATTTACCTACGGGATTAGTTTTAAACCTCAATAATTGTTATTTAGTGCCAGCTTTGAGCATGAACATTGTATCTGGATCTCGTTTAATGCGAGATGGCTACTCATTTAAATCCGAGAATAATGGTTGTTCTATTTATATGAGAGATATGTTTTATGGTCATGCCCCGCTGGTCAATGGTTTATTCTTAATGAATCTCGAACGTGATGTTACACATATTCATAGTGTGAATGCCAAGAAATGTAAGGTTGATAATGATAGTCCCACATACTTGTGGCACTGCCGCCTTGGTCACATTGGTGTCAAACGCATGAAGAAACTCCATGCAGATGGACTTTTGGAGTCTCTTGATTATGAATCATTTGACACGTGCGAACCATGCCTCATGGGCAAAATGACCAAGACTCAGTTCTCCGGAACAATGGAGCGAGCAACCAACTTATTGGAAATCATACATACTAATGTGTGTGGTCCAATGAGCGTTGAGGCTCACGGTGGCTATCGTTATGTTCTCACCCTCACTGATGACTTAAGTAGATATGGGTATGTCTACTTGATGAAACACAAGTCTGAGACCTTTGAAAAGTTCAAGGAATTTCAGAGTGAGGTTGAGAATCAACATGACAGGAAAATAAAGTTCTTACGATCAGATCGTGGGGGAGAATATTTGAGTCATGAATTTGGAAAGCACTTGAGGAAATGTGGAATTGTTTCACAACTCACGCCGCCTGGAACACCTCAGCGTAATGGTGTGTCCGAACGTCGTAATCGCACTCTGTTGGACATGGTGCGATCTATGATGTCTCTTACCGACCTACCGCTATCATTTTGGGGATATGCTTTAGAGACTGCCGCATTCACTTTAAATAGGGCTCCGTCGAAATCCGTTGAGACGACACCGTATGAATTATGGTTTGGGAAGAAACCTAAGCTGTCGTTTCTAAAAGTTTGGGGATGCGATGCTTATGTCAAGAAACTTCAACCTGAAAAGCTCGAACCCAAGTCGGAAAAATGCGTCTTCATAGGATACCCGAAGGAAACCATTGGGTATACCTTCTACCTCAGATCCGAAGGCAAGATCTTCGTTGCCAAGAACGGGTCCTTTCTGGAGAAAGAGTTTCTCCCAAAAGAAGTAAGTGGGAGGAAAGTGGAGCTTGATGAGATGACTCTTCTCGAACCAGAGAGTAGCACAGCACAAGAAAATGTTTCTGTGGTGCCTGCACCGACTAGAGAGGAGGTTAGTGATGACGATCATGATCAAGTTACCACTGAACTTCATAGGTCCACAAGGACACGTTCCGCACCAGAGTGGTACAGCAACCTTGCCTGGAAATCATGTTGTTAGACAACGGTGAACCTTCGAACTATGAAGAAGCGATGGCGGGCCCGGATTCCGACAAATGGCTTGAAGCCATGAAATCCGAGATAGGATCCATGTATGAAAATGAAGTATGGACTTTGACTGACTTGCCCAATGATCGGCGAGCCATAGAAAATAAATGGATCTTTAAGAAGAAGACAGACGCGGATGGTAATGTGACCATCTATAAGGCTCGGCTTGTCGCTAAGGGTTATCCACAAGTTCAAGGGGTTGACTACGATGAGACTTTCTCACCGTAGCGAAGCTGAAGTCCGTCTGAATCATGTTAGCAATTGCCGCGTTCTATGATTATGAGATATGGCAAATGGACGTCAAAACGGCATTCCTTAATGGTTTCCTTAAGGAAGAATTGTATATGATGCAGCCAGAAGGTTTTGTCGAGCCTAAGAATGCTGACAAGTTGTGCAAGCTCCAGTGCTCAATCTATGGGCTGGTGCAAGCATCTCGGAGTTGGAACATTCGCTTTGATGAGATGATCAAAGCGTTTGGGTTTACGCAGACTTATGGAGAAGCCTGTGTTTACAAGAAAGTGAGTGGGAGCTCTGTATCGTTTCTCATATTATATGTGGATGACATACTATTGATGGGAAATGATATAGAATTCTTGGAAAGCATAAAGGCCTACTTGAATAAATGTTTTTCAATGAAGGACCTTGGAGTACGGCGCAATGCCCGACCACGGCATAAAGAATTGTATAGAGATAGATCGAGACGCCTCATTGGTCTTTCACAAAGCACGTACCTTGACAAGATATGGAAGAAGTTCAATATGGATCAGTCCAAGAAGGGGTTCTTGCCTGTATTGCTAGGTGTGAGATTGAGCACGGCTCAATGCCCGACCACGGCAGAAGATAGAGAAAAGATGAGTGTCATCCCCTATGCCTCGGCCATAGGGTCTATTATGTATGCCATGTTCTGTACCAGACCTGATGTAAACCTTGCCGTAAGTTTGGTAGGAAGGTACCAAAGTAATCCCGGCATGGAACACTGGACAGCGGTCAAGAATATCCTGAAGTACCTGAAAAGGACTAAGGATATGTTTCTAGTTTATGGAGGTGACGAAGAGCTCGTCGTAAAGGGTTACGTCGACGCTAGCTTCGACACAGATCTGGATGACTCTAAGTCACAAACCGGATACGTGTATATTTTGAATGGTGGCGCAGTCAGCTGGTGCAGTTGCAAGCAAAGCGTCGTGGCGGGATCTACATGTGAAGCGGAGTACATGGCAGCCTTGGAGGTAGCACATGAAGCAATCTGGATGAAGGAGTTCATTACCGACCTAGGAGTTATTCCCAATGCGTCGGGCCCGATGACTCACTTCTGTGACAACACTGGAGCTATTGCCCTGGCCAAGGAGCCCAGGTTTCACAAGAAGACCAGACATATCAAGCGCCGCTTCAACTCCATTCGTGAAAATGTTCAAGATGGAGACATAGATATTTGTAAAGACCATACGGACCTGAATGTCGCAGATCCGTTGACTAAACCTCTTCCACGAGCAAAACATGATCAACACCAGAACTCTATGGGTGTTCGATTCATCACAATGTAACTAGATTATTGACTCTAGTGCAAGTGGGAGACTGTTGGAAATATGCCCTAGAGGCAATAATAAAATGGTTATTATTATATTTCCTTGTTCATGATAATTGTCTATTGTTCATGCTATAATTGTGTTATCCGGAAATCGTAATACATGTGTGAATACATAGACCACAACATGTCCCTAGTGAGCCTCTAGTTGACTAGCTCGTTGATCAATAGATGGTTACGGTTTCCTGACCATGGACATTGGATGTCATTGATAACGGGATCACATCATTAGGAGAATGATGTGATGGACAAGACCCAATCCTAAGCATAGCACTAGATCGTGTAGTTCGTTTGCTAAAGCTTTTCTAATGTCAAGTATCATTTCCTTAGACCATGAGATCGTGCAACTCCCGGATGCCGTAGGAATGCTTTGGGTGTACCAAACGTCACAACGTAACTGGGTGGCTATAAAGGTGCACTACAGGTATCTCCGAAAGTGTCTGTTGGGTTGGCACGGATCGAGACTGGGATTTGTCACTCCGTATGACGGAGAGGTATCTCTGGGCCCACTCGGTAATGCATCATCATAATGAGCTCAATGTGACCAAGTAGTTGGTCACGGGATCATGCATTACGGAACGAGTAAAGTGACATGCCGGTAACGAGATTGAACGAGGTATTGGGATACAGACGATCGAATCTCGGGCAAGTAACGTACCGATTGACAAAGTGAATTGTATACGGGATTGCTTGAATCCTCGACATCGTGGTTCATCCGATGAGATCATCGTGGAACGTGTGGGAGCCAACATGGGTATCCAGATCCCGCTGTTGGTTATTGGCTAGAGAGGTGTCTCGGTCATGTCTGCATGATTCCCGAACCCGTAGGGTCTACACACTTCAGGTTCGATGACGCTAGGGTTATAAGGAAGGTTTGTATGTGATTACCGAATGTTGTTCGGAGTCCCGGATGGGATCCCGGACGTCACGAGGAGTTCCGGAATGGTCCGGAGACGAAGATTTATATACGGGAAGTCCTTATTCGGTCGCCGGAAGTGTTCGGGGGTATATCGGTATTGTACCGGGACCACCGAAAGGGTTCCGGGGGTCCACCGGGAGAGTCCACCTGCCCCGGAGGGCCCTATGGGCTGAATATAGAGGGGAACCAGCCCCTAGGTGGGCTGGGCGCCAAACCCCCCCTAGGGCCCATGCGCCTAGGGTTGGGGGGAAACCCTGGAGGGGGCGCCCCCTTGGCTTGGGGGGCAAGCCTCCCCCTTGGCCGCCGCCCCCCTCTCAGATCCATCTGGAGGGGGCCGCCCCCCTCTCCCTTGCCCCTATAAATAGAGGGGGGTGGGAGGGCAGCCGCACCACATCCAAGGTGCAGCCCCTCCCCTCCCCAACACCTCTCCTCCTCCGCGTGAGTTTGGCGAAGCCCTGCCGGAGAACTGCCACTCCACCACCACCACGCCGCCGTGCTGCTGTTGGAGCCTTCTTCCTCAACCTCTCCCTCCTCCTTGCTGGATCAAGGCGCGGGAGACGTCACCGGGCTGCACGTGTGTTGAACGCGGAGGCACCATTGTTCGGTGCTTGGATCGGATTCTGCCGCGATCTGAATCGCTACGTGTACGACTCCTCCAACCGCGTTCTTGCAACGCTTCCGCATCGCGATCTTCAAAGGTATGAAGATGCACTCCCCTCTCGTTGCTAGTAAACTCCATAGATTGATCTTGGTGATGCGTAGAAAATTTTAATTTCTGCAACGATCACCAACACGGAATTCATCATTTTTCCTACAAATAAATCACAAAAACCTGTGTCGAACACATAGAGCGTAAGGGGCGGCCCGAGAGTTGTCGGACATATCCCAGTGGACTTCGGGCCGGTGGAGAACGCGTGAGAGAGGACTGATGTGCCGGTGCGGGCGGCGCGAAGGCTCGGAGCGGCTGCGGGGCAAGGGTGGCCGCGGAGCTGCAAGACGTCTGTCACGAAGGAGAAATATGAGAGGAGAGAGAAAATGGATACGATAGGTCGAGGGATGGATTTGGTGCAACTTGTGATGGGTAGGGTTGTCGGGACCGACGTGACGAATGCGCCCGGACGCCCCATATCCACGCTACATTTGGGCTGGATATGAGAGATGCCGATCAGTCCGGACGTTTGAGACCCGTTTCGAGCACTCGCGTGGGTTGCTTTTTGGTGACCGGTCACTCGCTGCGTCGTCGATTCGGGCGTTTGAGCCGGGTTCGGGATTCCCGGACGTAGATGCTATTAAGAAACTGTAGACAGTCATTTTTTTTCGATCGGATGATATATCTTTTTTTTCAAGTCCATAATAAAGACGGGGGTAGGTATGTCATTTGGCAGAAAAAGGTTAACGAATCCAATTGTGATCCTGAATTCCTGATGCATCACCTCGATCGCTTTGGGCGCGCGCGCGCGGCCAGTCGAAATCTGGGCATGTCCACAGACGGGACTTGACATCGCGGCGGTGCAGCGGCGGGAGACGAGACGATCGACGAGATAGCCTGCTGCTGGCAGGGAGGAAGGAGGGAGTATAGGCGCGTCTTTAATCGTGTCGGCCACGAGGAAGCTGGCCCGGCCGGTCCGTCGCCGTCGCCGTCGCATCTCGTCTCATCCCATCACCCAGCCAGCCGATAGGATTTCATAAATTTCTAGGCACCCACACACTATCACCATGCTTGGAATCAATCGTGCCGTACCGGAATCATTACGCCCGGCCTAGCTCTAGCTAGCCCTATATATGTCATATGTGTACGCGTCCCTATTCAGCGTGTGTAGAAACGAAATGTGTGTATGGTGGTGTTTCTTAGGAAAGGGTGATGATGGAAAGATCCTTGACCTCTGCAGGATTCATCATCCAATGGCGAAGGCTTGTGATCAAGCACAGACAACGGGGGCAAAGATTGGCCCGTTGTGTGTCACGTCCAGGGCACAGGAGCAAGTGTTTTTTTTTATTTAGTGGAACCTGTCTGTCATTGCCCAAATAGTAGTACTATATAGTTTGCCCGTGCACCGGTTTGCGGTTGCACTGCTAAGTCTAAGGCAACACCCGATGGTTATTATCCGCACGTCAAAAGCATTTCCATGCCAAGTACGTACGCACCGCGTGGTAAATGCGGTAACTACCTCGAAATCAAATGCTCCATGCTGGTAAAAATGTGACGTTTTCCTATCATTAGAATAACCATGCTGCTTAGTACTAGTACTACTAGGCAGCGAAGGGCCCGTGCAAGCGCAGCTGCCAAAGCCAGCCTAGCACTCTCGCCAGTGCTACTAGCTAGGAGCGCACCAACACGACAAGATGTACAAGACGTCAAGACCGCAATGCACACACGGGCAGTCATTATGGGCTGCAAGGATCAGATACTCGTGCATCATATGGGCCATAGACACCAACCTAGCTAGTGCCTAAGATGGTTCGAGTCGGCTAGGCACGTAGGCTTCATCAGATCACTACGAGCGTGAAAATGGACAAAAATGGCCCTTATCTGAAACTTCAACACAAAATGACCTCAATCTAATTTTTTTTCATGAAATGGTCCCTTTTGCACGCACGTAGGTACGTCGCGTAGCCGCTGTGGCCGTCCGTCGCGGTGGCGCCTTGGTGGCGGGTCGTTCCGCCGCCTGCATGCTCCCCTGTCCTCCATCAAGGTATCCAGTCGAGCTTTGACGTACTCACGTCTCACTCTCACCCACCCGCGCCAGCCAGCCCTATCGCCCGGCCGGACACTTCTTCCGGCTCGCGGCCCCGCCACATGTGATGTGATTGACTCCTAAAAAGAGAGAGAGAAGGCGGTGAAATAAACACAGACCCGCGAAAAATATCCCAAATTTGTAACGGGCATGTCAACATTGTTTCGTTGTGCATTCGATGGGCCAAAGTCTGGCGTGCACGTAAACGCTGGATGTTAAAGCTGGAAGCGTTTGGTTTCGTTTTGCAAGCAAAGTTTAGTTGGTGTTAAAGCTAGTGGTTAGCTGGGTCTGGGTGGCGCGGTTGATGGGTCTATCAATTCGCTGCAGAAGTTATTAGCGGACCAACAACAACAAGCGTGCTGCCGGATCGGGGACATCCATATGAATGTACCAGCAGCAACGCCCTTGCCACATTCCACACGCTTTGCAGGCAGCATGCGTCGTGCACCCAGCCCAGCTAACCACCGGCTTCAATTCCAACTAGTATTCCTAACAGGAGTAGTGGTAATCAAGCGACGAAATGCAGGAATATACTCTCTCTCACACACACACACTACCAACCGAGGTTGACGTACATCTCTTCTCTTCCGTCCTCCCCCTTCTACCCTGACGTAGAAGATAAAAGGCGCGAACTCGCCTTTCACACCCGACGGCGGAACTCTCGCGTTGTCTCCGGCGGCTCGATCTCCTTCACACAATTGTCCGGAAATTCGCAGGAGCACGTAGGCACGAGGCCCGCACCTGCTGGCTATGCTCTGCCGCATGATAACTTCACGATTCGTAAACTCGTTTGATTCACTGCATGAATTTAAGTTTGGACTTTCGATACAAAAGATATAACAGACACAAAACTGAAAGTCCAAAGAAAAACAGGGTCGGTGCCCCCCGCATCTACGTGCCACAGCAACGCCAGGGTTAGCATACGCCCCAGCCAGGCCTCGTAGTTACAGTAGCAACAATGCAGAACAATAGTTGAAGTAGCTATAGTCAACAAAGAGCTCTTCAGCCACACCCCAGAGACGGCAGCCCGGGCTGGAACTTAACACTGCCACTGCCTGCATGCCAAACTATGACTCCAAGACGTCAAATATGGAGACTAGGAGGCCAGATATTGAGAGTGCTTAAAAAATTATAGCGATGGAGCGTATGATGACAAATCTGTTAGGCCTGCAGTTTGGACCAAAAGCACCATATTGATAGTTATTATGACCATACAGTCAACATAACGTTTCTCCTATAGTTGCTCATAGCCAGCACCACATCGTTTGATGCAACCAAACCGAGTCAATCCGTCGAGAGCGGACGAGAGGCAAAACAAAGACTATAGATGACCCTTTTTTTTGCTCTTTTTGATAGGTTGGTTCTCAATCAGTTGCGGTAGTGGTGGATGTGTTGATCATCAATAAAAAGTCATGGCTAAAAAGATTGATTTGGATTGTTTTAAGACTCAACGATTCTTCATAATTGTGGCAATGTTCTGTATAACTGAATCTTATTGGAATACATTGTAACTGATTTTCATAGTGAACCAACCTGTGGTTGGATGTTTAGAAGGAGAATGGTATCCTCAGCCCATCAGGTTCAAGTCCTGGTGCTTGCATTATTCCTGGATTTATTTCAGGATTTTCGATGATGCGCTTTCAGTGGGAGGAGACGTCCCCGTTGACGACGAGGCGCCTACGGTGACTCCGTAAATCTCAAGGTGATATGCCGGCCCAGTCTCTAGAAGGTGCTCATAGGAGTAGGGTGTATGTGTGTGCGTTCATAGAAGTGAGTGTATGCGCGTATGTATGAGCGTTTGTGTCTGTACTGTGCTAAAAAAACTGAATTTCATAGTAACACAAGGGGTATCATCTCTAGTGGAGTCTTTTCGTTTAGTTACATTGGAAATATTGTTAGCGTTTGTAGGTTGCATTGTACTCCTTCCAATCCAAATTAATACAGAACATGGGCACAATTAGTATAAAATTGTACTAAAGCCGCGTTGATTAATTTGGATCCGAGGGAGTAGCTACTTTGATCAACGTCGAACTAATCCAAACACTAGTAATAAGAGGGGTTTGACAAAAAATGCTAGTCTGAACAGAGTTACTATAAACACATTTTCACGTTGTAATTATGTGAAAACTAATACTGTAAGCTGAAAAACTGAAGCGTGTGGGTATTATATATATACACTCAATCTAAATTTCTTTAATGAATAATGTGATTATTGTGACCTGCGTGAAAATCATAAACTGGAACTGCTCAACAATATATAGTTACGTAATTTGCATCGCAAATCTTTGCGTGCCAACTAATTTTCTTACTACTTGTTTTCATCTACTCGATGGCCATAGTTTCATGTGAGGTTTTGCCGCGGAAATTCGTAAAATGAGCTGAGCCATGCCCAGGTCTTGGAACTGTGGTGCAGCAGTTGCACGCATGGCTCCCACCTCCCAGCCTCTGCAGCACGTGCCGGAGCTGCTGCCGGTACGTCCGGGACATTTCCAGCATTTTCACCGGGAAGAGAAAGTGGATGAAAAGGAGATGGGCTTGCAGGATGGGGACGCAGACGCAGGGCATGCATCCCTTCCGTGAAACGTACTCCTCCTCGTCCTCCCTCCTATGATTTTCCCATGAAAGGGAGGGGAGCATGGCACGAGCTGAGCGCGACTTTAAGGAGGCCGGCCGGCCTGATGGCGGAAGCGTTGCCTTGAATCGCAAGAGGTCCAAATCGCTCCCTGTGCGTACTCTCGGCACCCTAGACGTCAATGCTGCTTGTGAGTTATGACCCTTCGCTTATTGCCTCATTTACAGATATGGAAATGTAAAGTTGCACGATTCACATTTTTACTTGTGGTACTACAAAATGGCGTGGGCTTAACTTGTCGTCGGCTTGGTTTGCTCTGGGACAGAAAAGTCGCGTCGTGTGTACGTGCTTGGGAAAGGAAATGAAGTAGAAGAAGCTTGGGCGAGGAAAAGTCGCGTGATGTTCATCCATGGAGGACAAGGATCGGACCCGTACACGAGATGGAAAAGTTTGGGAGATGGGTCGGATGATTGGGTGTCCGGCCGGCCACGGCAGAAGAAGAATGGAGATCGGTCTGGACGCAAGGGGGAACAAACGGTGATGTTGTGGGGGTCCAAGCAAAGCATAAACACTCGCGCAGGCCCTCACTCGACTCCATTCCTCACGCCTGCGCGCGTGAGAACACCGCATCGCTATGCTCTCCCTCTAGGCTATAGTCACCCAACCCAGCAGCCTCAAGCATCCGATCCGATCGATCCCTCCACGGCAGGATCGAACCTATCCCTCCCAGATTTGCGCCAAACACGTAGATAGATAGATAGATAGATAGATACTACTCCTAGATGGGAATTGATCCTACGGTATTCTCCTACACAAAAGCCAGCCGGACTGATCTATCAACTACACCACTACGCGTAACCTTAAAGTCATTAACCCTAAATAAAATAGTCCCGCATCTCACCGATCTAAATATAATCAGGCAGAGGCCCCCCTTGCTCTTGCTCGGTGGAGGAATCTTTCTAAGCGCTTCTTTGACCGAGATCACGACCGGCCGATGCACGCCCGAAAGAGCTCGAGACAAGGCTAGGCTAGATTAGATTAGGCCAGGGTTTGATTAATCCCGGGCGCTCGTGGCGGTCGCGGGGGCGGCACGTGAGGCCTCCGTGCTCCGGATTGCTACTTGATGCTTTTCTTTTAAGCCAGGGCATATACTTATACTATGGTGCACTTGGAACAACTGGCGTATGTTTGCACGACTATTTATTTTGGAATGTAGTGCTAGCGCGCCACTCTCGCGTGCCCTTGTTAACGGGTGGTTCGTTCGTGTGTTTTTGTTTACCTCGCCTCGCGGTAAAAATCATGGTAGCGGTAAGACAGACTTCAACTGCCTTTCTAAAGCATCTTCCATAGCAGCCCTATTTTTAAACACAAAATAAATGGAGTAAAATGTTTTGGGTATGATTTTTTTACCTGGCGCTATCTCCAACCGCAGCACTAAAATAGGGCACCCAGATCAACCAAATAAGAAGAAAATTGAACTACCTCGACCATATTTCATATTTCAAACAAACGTTCAACCGAAGTTTAAACAAGCAAACTACAAACATGGTCCAAATACTACATGTCACTTGAACTATGATAAGCACTACTACGAACAATACAGATTGTGCCAGACGATATCATCGGACCCATCACTCTCGACGTCGACCACACCGAAGCCTCACGCATTCTTCTTCTTCTTGCCCTGTTACCACGAAGGCCCTGCCTCGTCGTCGTCCTTGCGCTTCTCGGCCTCCTTCCAGCAGAACTCCCTCTCGGCTTGCACATACTCCGGATGTGTCCGAGCAAACGCTGCCATGGCCTCCTCCTCGCTCTCTTAGATGTTGCCCCGCTCCTCGATAATAATGCGAGGTGCCCCTCGGATCGGGCTCAACTCAATTGTCACTAGTGGGCCTACGTGCATCTTCCCTAGAATCGATCTCCGACAAATTGAGCTTCGAGCGGGTGAGGCCGAGCCTCCACACGGCGATGTCGTACGCGCGGGCGGCAAGGTCAGCCGTCGTGTACATGCCGAACCAATACAGGTGGCCGGCGTGTTGAAACTCCACGCCGTAGTTGCCGAACGGCCGCCGACGCACCCCGTTCTATCCCACGGAGCTCTTGCACTTAGGTGTCATGGTGAGAAGGCGGTGACGCCGGGGAAGAAACCCGCAACTCCGGGAAGCAGCGACGCGGAGAAGAACCGACAGCTAAAATAAACGGCGGCTGCGAATTTCCCAGAGATCATCATACCGGATGGTGCAGATTTGCCACACGAGATGCATTTTTTTTTAGGATTGGACAGCCGTTGAAGGTTGTTTTCACTACAAAAAAAAGACACATCCGTGACATTTTGGGCCGAACGAATTTTTTCCTGGCATACTTATGAGACTTCTATGACGATAATTGTGACAAAACCCGGTATCATCATAGATGTGGTGGGCTCCTACTTCTATGACAAAAAATCAAGACAGAAAATGGGCTTTTCGTTCTGGGCGGGCCGGAGACGCAGCTGCATGACATTCTTTGGGCCGTCCATGACGGAAAAAACCATGGTAGAAGCGAGGGCGCGGAAAATATCGGGGAGTTCCTGGTACGATGGGTGGTCGGGGCCGAGCGATGCGCGTTTCTCTCGTACACGTACGCGCGTGGGTGCGAGGCGTTGGGCTCTATAACTGAACCCGGGCGAGGCGTTCGCCTACTGAATCCGAGCGATTGCACTGCAGGCTACGCGTTACTGAACCCGAGCGATCGATCGGTCCCTTGCTGTTAACTGAACCCGAGTGATTCCTTCGCTACTGCTGCTAATTGAAGCCGATCGATGCTGCATCTGGATGAACAGTGAGCGTTGTTGGGGGGTTGGATGAACAGTTCCCGGTGGGGTTTGGACGAACAGGACCCCGTGGTAGTAGAGGCCGTTGCCGCTGGATGAACAGTACCCCGATCGATCGAGCCGGTGGAGGGGTGGATGAACAGGACCCCGTGGAGGGCTGGATGAACAGGACGACCTCGTGGAGGGCTGATTGAACAGTAGCCGGTGGAGGGCTGGATGAACAGTAGCCCGTGGAGGGGTGGTTGAACAGGACCGCGTGGAGAGGGCTGGTTGAACAGTAGCCCATGGAGGAGCGGTGGAGGCTGGATGAACAGGAGCCCGTGGATGAACAGTCGCTGGTGGCGGCTGGAGGAGGTCGACGGTGGTGATGAACAGTATCCCGTGGAGGCTGGAGGAGGTCGACGGTGGTGATGAACAGTATCCCGTGGAGTCCCGTTTTGCGGTACACCACACCCCTCCCGATGAACAGGACCCCCGTTTCGACCGTAGCGCTCCAACACAAGTCTGTTTTCTCCGTTTTGTAGTACGCCACACCCCTCCCGATCAATAGGACCCCGTTTCCACCGTAGGAGGTCCAACAGAAGTCCGTTTCCTCCGTTTTGCGGTACGCCAGACCCCTCCCGATGAACCGGATCCCATTTCCACCGTGGCCGGCCGAACACAAGGCCTTTTCCTCCGTTCTGCGGTACGCCTGGCCTCGCTTCCATCGCCTGTTCCGTCCAAGCCGGTTGGCTCCCGATGAACAGCACGCGTTCCGTTGCCTCCCGATGAACACGACGCATTCCGTTGCCTCCCCATGAACATGACGACGCAGTTTCTCCATTCCTACCCAGCCACAGCCATGTACACGAGCCCTGGCCGTACGTATGCGCGAGTAGGCGTTCGAGACCCCGCCCGTATGTACGTACGTCGACGTATTTACTTTCTTGCACCCTGGCCGATGTACGTACGTGTACATGCTACGTGCGCGCCTCTACTACCACACGTGCACGCCTCTACATCGACCAGTATGTACGTACACGTTCGCGACCAGAATGACAACGCTACGTACGCTTCGACAGGGTGGGTCCCGGTCACTTCCTTGCGTGCGAAGATGTAGCTGGTGGGTCCCAGCAGTCAGGGAGGCGAATCATTTTTTTGCGCGTAATATGGGCGCACTTCCTTGCGTGCTAAGATGTAGCTGGTGTGTCCCGGCAGTCAGGGGGGAAACATTTTTTTTCGTGAAATACGGTGGCCCATCCGGTGGTTCCCTGCTGTGAGGTGGAGGAATCATTATTTACCGCGAAATAAGGAGGCACTTCCTTGCTGTGGCCGTGGACACAGTTGTCAGCCTCTCCACGTATAGTACTCTTCCGATGGAAGTCGTTCCTTGACCATGTTGACCACGCCGCGGCGAGAGCACCCGGGCGGTGGACGACGGCGAGGCCTGGGAAGGGGACGGCGCGGAGCCGGGGAAGACGCGGTAGTGGATGCCCACGCGCAGAGGACTACGAGGGTTCACTGGTTTGGCTGCGGTGTGAGGCTGCTGTCGTCGCAGGGCCTAGCCAGCAGTGGGAGTAGTAGGGGGCGGTGAGGCCTCCGCGGCATCACAGCCGACCACGGAAAGCAGGAGCACGCGACACGACCAGCGCTGGTTTGGGCGGCTGGAGCAACAAGACCAGAGGTTAAAGAAGCACTACCACCGTTAGATGGACATCGTATGGTCACTGGAGCTAGAATCGTTCATGTTGACTAAGTTGACAAAGCCCTCCGTCCCCGTCAACTTAGTAGGCCCACAAGTCAGCCTCCCACTATGGTGGGTCCCAGCTAGCAGGGGGTATTATTTTTTTGTGCATAATAAGGAGGCACTTCCATGCGTGCGAAGATATAGCTAGTGGGTCCAACCTGTCAGCGAGGGGAACGTTTTTTCGCAAAATACAGAGGCCCTTCCGGTGGGTCCCAGCTGTCAGGTGGAGGAATCATTATTTTGCGCGTAATAAGAAGGCATTTCCTTGCGTGCGGCCGTGGACCCAGCTGTCAGCCTCTCCACGCACAGTCTACTTCCGATGGATGTCGTTTGTTGACCACGTTGACTACTCCGCGCCGAGAGCATCCAAGGTGGTGGACGAAGGCGAGGCCCCGGACAGCAACGAGCCGGAGTTGGGAAGATGCGGGAGTAGAGTCGCAGACGGAGAGGTGTATGAGGGTTAACTGGTTCTGGTGCGGTGTGGTTCGGCAATCGGTGGAGAAGAACAGGAGGTGTGGAGGGGTGGCCTGGCCAACTGTGGGGTAGCGCTTCACCGCGAAGCGTGCTAAGTAGAGCTGCTAGCAGCAGGAGCCGTGAGCAGGTGGTCCCGGCGGCGCTGGAGGAAGAAGACGAGAGATTGAAGATGGATGCCGGTCGTTGGATGTAAATCCAACGGCTAACGATGTCAGAATCATTTGTTGACTAAGTTGACAACGACTTGCGTTGTCTTCGATCTATTGGCCCACATTTCAACTTTCAAAATGTGGCATGTATTTAACCCATTTTTTCAGAATTTACAGTCAATTTGATCTTCTTTTTTTCAGAATTACAGTTCATTTGCTGGGCTGGATGAACAAATAATGTAGCATCCATGCGGCCCATTTATTTTTCAACTAAAAAATTACAGGCCATTTGCACTTTCTCGAAATACTCGATTTTGTGGGGCTGATTCTAATTATAATATTAGGTTGTGCGCAGCAATGTTATCAAAAAATAAACAAGGGTTGAACATTTTGTTATAAATATATTTAAATAATAAGTGATTTATTATTACATTGGTCCTTAAATCTTACCGAGCTTTTGTACACAAACACCAGTATTTTCGTTGCCAAAAATATCCAATATTTTATCGTTAAGAAACTATTTTTATAAGTTAATAAGATGTGGGATATTGTTTTCTTACATATGTAAGTATCTGTTAAATATATGATGACAATAGCAATAATATATAATAACATATAAAATAATTTAAATATATATAATATAGTTAGAAGAGAAACAAAAGTTGGACCAGGCGTTCCTATTGTTATATAGAAAAATAGAACAGACCTCTGCGTTTTCTTTAAAAAAATACATAAATTGGGCTGCCGATGTTTCAGGAAAAATAAAACCTCGGATGGGAGGTCCACAGGCCGGTCGATACATGACGGCCCTCAAAAAATACAAACCAGCATGTCGTGGGCTGCACATGTTAAAAAAGAAAGCCTAGACGGGGTAGCCCAAAACCCAGCGGATACTTGCTGCCCCAGTGATAATAAATGATACTACCCGCCAGCTCCACAACTTTGTTGTGAATTTATCTCCTACGTTGAAGCACCTAAGAAAATGTAACTATGTTGACAAACCCGTGGGCCCCAACGTCACTATAGCATTTGGAGAAAGTTTTTTCGATGAGGCACTTGATTGCGTACGGCCATAGACCTGGTGGGTCTCGACTGTCCGCCTCTCCACGTACAGTCCTCTCCAGATTCCTCTCGTTTGTTCAGCATGTTCACAACGGCAGACAGCGGCGCCGCGGCGAGCGCACAAGGCGCAGGAGGTGATCGGACCACCCAAGGCAGTGCCTTATTTGCAACGAAAGTACTGAACTAGCCCAGTGGCCAAGTGACACTACCCGACAACTGTTCCTCCCGGGTTGGATTCCACCTGATGCAGGGAAAATATCTCCAATTTTTTTGACTCTGCCATTACTGACATGTGGGTCCCCATTGTCATCTACGCACACCACGTCCAACACTAGCCGAAACTTCGTCCCTCGTTTTCTCTGTTTTTTGCACACTCGACATTGTGTGGGCATTTTGAAAATAGCATATCTTTTTGACTGTGCATCATATGAAGATGTGCTATGCATGAATGTTGATCAGCATGATTGAATGTTGATCAGCATGATGTTAACTGGCTGGTAGTTCCATTTTCGACCATGAATAAAACTTCCAACATGATGTTAACCCTGTTTAAAAAGGCCGTGTTAATATAAATGCTCTGCCTCTGAAAGTTGCAGTTTCTTGTCAGAAACTGAACTTGCAGTTTCTTATCTGAAACTGAAACTTGCAGTTTCTTCTCTGAGAATCACATTGTCTGCACTTTTATACTCCTATGAAACTACATTTTTTGAAGTGCTAAAAATAGATCTCTAGAATTCATAAAATACTTCATATGCTCAATACTGCAAATCTGGAATTCAAAAGACATTCATATCTGAAAGTACTCTCAAAATACACAACACAAGACACAATTCACAACCTGCAAATATTGACAACCCTAAGCTCCTCCTGACAATTCACAACCTGCCCGACTATTGGGCTGGGGGGGGGGCAGTCCCCTCCTATTCCTCGGCGGCAGGCAGCCGCCCCGTGAGACGATGTGAACAGCGAGGGAGAGGATGGCGGGGAAGCGTCATCGGGCCAACTGCTTTTCTCCTCTTGCAGCTGGGTTCGGTCGATGAAGACTCCACCAGCTCGCTCTGGCACGACACCCTCACAAACGGCACCCTGTAGATGCTCGATCCTTCAATCTCTGGTGGATGCTCCATCTGGGATCGATACTCCCACCACCGCTCCCTCACGATCGGATTCGGTGAATCTGTTTGCTCCATGGCCCAGAGGAGCAACTCTGTGTACTCCCACGTGACTCCCTTCGGGAGTATCGCCGCCTTTTTGCTCTGTTGCAGATATTTAGCCATGGATGTCGCCGTCGCCGCTAGTTGGTCCTTGTTGTCAAACCAAAACTATATCTCCAACATCCTATCTAGCTTCACAGGGTCGCCGTCTGCGATCCTCACGTATCGGTTGTACTCCTCCATCGATCTACTTCTCCACAGCACCTTCACTCGCCAGCGGTGGTTTTAGAATGGAAGAGGAGAGGAGTAGCGCTGGTTTTGGATTAGAACGGGAGAGGAGCAACACTGGTTTTGGATTGGAACAGGAGAGGGGGGCGGTGATCTTGAAATGGAAGAGGAGAGGAGCGGCGCTGGATTTAGATTGGAACAAGAGAGGAGCGGCGGTGGTTTAAGAGGAGAGGAGCGGCGCTGGTCTTGGAAGTATTTTTTTGTTTTGCGTATTTTGGGTCAAAGTTTGACCACGTACTGTATTTGACAAGCAAAATGTGAATGCATGTCACCAAAAATTGTATCGTTTGGTTCGTATCTGAATGTACTTTCAAATTATATTATTTTTGCAATGTATAACATATATTTTATTTGTGAAAATCATGGTCAATTATGACCCAGAATAAAAGGGAGACTAGTTAATGTGGGGTCGCTTTCTTAATTGAAGGGTAAATTGATTTTGATTTTGATCCAGTAACAGCGCGCGGGCCCTCTCGTCCAATCCTAAATCGCTGCCGCACTCTCCTCTCCCTCTTATCCATTGCAAAACCACCTCCTCTCCTCTCCATCATCTCCATTCCAAAACCACCGTCTCGCCTCTCCCTCTTCTCCATTGCAAAACCACCTCCTCTCTCCTCGGATGAGGATCCCCTGGCGTAGCCCATCCTGCCATTGAGACACTGACACATGGGTCCCACCAAGCCTGGGGCCCACCTGTCAGCGACCGAAAGCCAGGGAAACCTCTCCTGTCCATCATCTCCATTCTAAAACCACCGTCTCGCCTCTCCCTCTTCTCCATTTCAAAACCACCCCCTCTCATCTCCATCATCTCCATTCCAAAACCACCGTCTCGCCTCTCCCTCTTCTCTATTGCAAGACCACCGTCTCTCCTCCCATCTTCCAAAGCTAGCACCGGACCACTCAGAAGGACATCTATGGAGAGGACGCAGCAGCGAATCAGGCAGATCGCCGGCGGCGACCAGGCAAAGTTAGCCAGGTTGAAGGAGATCCTTACTTGGTTTGACAATGAGTGGGAGATTTCGAGGACGGTGAGGGCCATGTGGCAATGTATGCGAAAGAGCGAGACGGCGGCGATGAGGGCGGCGATGTACTCCTCGGCGGCAGTCACGCCGCAGTCCTGCGAGTTCATCGAGTGTCTCCTCTGGGCGATGGACCCGACAGATTCGCCGGAGGTGAAAGTCAGGCGGAGGTGGTGGGCGTACAGGTCGAAGGTCGAGCACCCAGAGGATAACGAATCGATCGAGTACGGCGTGCCATTCATGAGGGTGCAGAGCCAACCGGAGCCACATGAGTATTCGTTCTCCCACCGCAAGAGGAGGCCGGATGGCGCGACGTCACTTCCCCGCTGTTCTCCATGGTTCCCTCGACGCTCGCCTCGTTTCAACGGCGTCGGTATGGTTTAAGGTAAGGTTCGCACTAACCTAATCTTCCATCTGCTCATGCTTAAAATCAGTGTGACAGCTAATAAAAATCATGCTTACAATCAGTCTCCGAGTACTACGCCAATCACCCTAAAATAGCTCTGGACCTTTGGGTCAAAGTTGTGACACTGTGTACAAATAAAGAAAAATAGATTGGTGCTTCTTTCAGAAAAGAGTACACCCTAGAAAACTGCCAATATAAGCTACTAGTATTTTTTTGAAGTCTAAGCAACTAGTATTTGGTTAGAGGATCTGCTGCTGAGAAAGATCCATCCACAGTGAGCGCCACACATCCTACTGATGGTGGTGGATGCCAATGCTTAGATGGAGCAGGGTTGGTGTCGGTAATTTTTACTTGGTACCTTGCAGTCTGCATATATGCCGGTTCCATCCGTATATTTGTGCAGTTCCACCAAAATGCAGCTGAATAACCCTGTTTGCACAGATAATGAAAAGGCGTGATTACATTATAGTGGCACTAGTTGATGAAACATACACTAATAAATAGAAGAAAATATTGCGATAGTATCATAGTATGCCATGCTGCGAGGGCGAGATGGGCCCTGCGGCGCCTCATACGGTACGCCTCATACTGGAAATCGACCCAAGTCTCCCCGATACACCTTCTGCCAGTGATGAACATCAGTGTACAGTGGTAGTACAAGGAGGGGCCTTGAGACATTCCAATCTCTATTTTTGTGCAGATCAACTAAAATTAAGCACCCCAGTTTGCAGAAACGCTTAAACATTAACAATGGGACTAGTTGATGAAACATATACTAACAAAGAGAAGCACTTTCTTTATCTACATTGGAAATGAAATGATAGAGAGGACACTCGCTCTATTTTAACTGTATTATTACTTCATTTTATCAGTGGCACTAGGGTCGAGCAGGTGGCAAACGAGGTGTACCGTGCGTCGCAAGGATGGAGGGCGGGGGTGCCTAGACTGGGATGTCGAAGCTGGCTCTTTCAGTCCCTATCTTCCCCTCTGATGTTTCTGTGGTAGCATTTGGGTTGTAATCCAAACTTGGTCGAGCTGGTGCTGCGTCCCCCTACCTGCCTAGCTTATGTGGAGGACTTGTCTCTTGCTAGTACTCTGTTCTAGTAGTAGTTGCATAACTGCCCGTTTACACTGAGATGTTGTCAGTTAATGGTTCTCTATGGTTGGATTTCTTTAATGAAATCAGAGGAAACCCCCTCTTTCGATATATATAAAAAATCAGTGCCACTAGCGGCGCCAAAACATTGCCTCAAATTAATAGTGCCACTACATTAAGGTGCAAAATAACAACATTACTGCTTTATCATGGCAGTGCCAAAACAGTAGCACAAGAGCACACTCAACATGCAGGATCTTTGGCAAACGATCAGACCAAAAAGGAACATACCTCGTGATGGGAACCATGTCTGCAGTCAACGCCATCGTAGAAGGGATGACACCAGTCACCAACATGGATGATTCAATTCATGGGACCTTTTGGTGCAGTTCACCTAAAATGAAGCAATGTACGATGAGCTAGCAGCTTCTTCTTCATTTTTTTAAGAAAAGGGCTCCAGCCCCGGTTCCATTTCCATCAGAAAACGAAACCCACAGAGCTTCTTCTTCATTAGTTGCAATAAAATTGAGCAACATCAAGGTTGGTTGTGAAGCTCCTAGAATGTTCAACTATAATTTTGATATCATTTGTCCAGTTCAACTAAAATCAAGCGTGAAATGTATGTCTCTGTTTGCACAAAAAAGGTGGAAAGGAGGGTGACAAACAAGTGATGAAATATACATCAAATGAAAAGAAGCATGTTCCTTATCTGAATGGCAATCCTACAAGGACAGTAGCAATTTCTAAAGCAGCAACATTGCTAGATATTAGTGTGGGCATTAGGATTAACTATGACAACCGTTAAATACAACATTATTTTAATGGTGCCATTGCTTCATTTTACCAGCAACATTGGTTTAACATGTCCTTACTTTTAGCAGTGCGACTGCTACATTTTACCAGTGGCATTACATAAGAGTGGCTCGGGACAACAAACATCAGAACATGATATCTGGGTTGGTCCCATTTTTGTTCGGTATAGCCACCTTATACTGTGTGAGGCTACCAAATCTAGTGCTGGACTTACTCTGTTGACTTGTCCCCCAGTCCCCACTTTCTTTCCTTTTTCAACCAATAGATCGGGTTTATATTGAGTTTGTACCGCGTTTCCATTTATTTCCCTATTAGACCTAGAGACCAGTTGGACAGCCAGTCTCTGCTACTTTTCGCCCCCATTATTTCCTCTTTCGACCAAGTCCTAGATTCAGGTAACAAATCTCCCCCACCACCCTGACACGTCTCCAACGTATCTATAATTTTTGATTGTTCCATGCTATTATATTATCTGTTTTGGATGTTTAATGGGCTTTACTAAGCACTTCTATATTATTTTTGGGACTAACGTGACCCAGTGCAAATTGTTGTTTTTTTGCCTATTTCAGTGTTTCGCAGAAAAGGAATATCAAACGGAGTCCAAATGGAATGAAACCTTCGGGAGAGTTATTTTTGGAACAAACGTGATCCAGAGGACTTGGAGTGGACGTCAAGAAAGAAGCGAGGAGGCCACGAGGCAGGGAGGCGCGCCTGCCCCCCTGGGCGCACCCCCCACCCTCGTGGGCCCCTCGTAGCTCCACCGACCTACTTCTTCCTCCTATATATACCCATATACTCTGAAAACATCCAGGAGCACCACGAAACCCTATTTCCACCGCCGCAACCTTCTGTACCCGTGAGATCCCATCTTGGGGCCTTTTCCGGCGCTCCGCCGGAGGGGGAATCGATCACGCAGGGCTTCTACATCAACACCATAGCCTCTCCGATGATGTGTGAGTAGTTTACCACAGACCTTCGGGTCCATAGTTATTAGCTAGATGGCTTCTTCTCTCTCTTTGGATCTCAATACAAAGTTCTCCTCGATCTTCTTGGAGATCTATTCGATGTAACTCTTTTTGCGGTGTGTTTGTCGAGATCTGATGAATTATGGGTTTATGATTGATACATCTCCAACGTATCTATAACTTTTGATTGCTCCATGCTATATTATCTTCTGTTTTGGACATTATTGGGCTTTATTATTCACTTTTATATTACTAACCTATTAACCGGAGGCCCAGCCCGAAATTGCTGTTTTTTTTCCTATTTTAGAGTTTCGCAGAAAAAGAATATCAAACGGAGTCCAAACGGAATGAAACCTTCGGGAACGTGATTTTCGGAGCGAACATGATCCAGAGGACTTGGACCCTACGTCAAGAAACAAAAGAGGAGGCCACGAGGTAGGGGGGCGCGCCTACCCCCCCCCCCCCCCAGGCGCGCCCTCCACCCTCATGGGCCCCCTGTTGCTGCACCGACGTACTCCTTCCTCCTATATATACCTACGTACCCCCAAATGATCAGAAACGGAGCCAAAAACCTAATTCCACTGCCGCAACCTTTTGTACCCACGAGATCCCATCTTGGGGCCTGTTCCGGAGCTCCGCCGGAGGGGGCATCGATCACGGAGGGCTTCTACATCAACACCATAGCCTCTCCGATGATGTGTGAGTAGTTTACCTCAGACCTTCGGGTCCATAGTTATTAGCTAGATGGCTTCTTCTCTCTTTTTGGATCTCAATACAATGCTCTCCCCCTCTCTCGTTGAGATCTATTCGATGTAATCTTCTTTTGCGGTGTGTTTGTTGAGACCGATGAATTGTGGGTTTATGATCAAGTTTATCTATGAACAATATTTGAATCTTCTCTGAATTCTTTTATGTATGATTGGTTATCTTTGCAAGTCTCTTTGAATTATCAGTTTGGTTTGGCCTACTAGATTGGTTTTTCTTGCAATGGGAGAAGTGCTTAGCTTTGGGTTCAATCTTGCGGTGTCCTTTCCCAGTGACAGCAGGGGCAGCCAGGCACGTATTGTATTGTTGCCATCGAGGATAACAAGATGGGGTTTTTATCATATTGCATGAATTTATCCCTCTACATCATGTCATCTTTCTTAAAGCGTTACTCTGTTCTTATGAACTTAATACTCTAGATGCATGCTGGATAGCGGTCGATGTGTGGAGTAATAGTAGTAGATGCAGGCAGGAGTCGGTCTACTTTTCTTGGACGTGATGCCTATATATATGATCATACCTAGATATTCTCATAACTATGCTCAATTCTGTCAATTGTTCAACAGTAATTTGTTCACCCACCGTAAAATACTTATGCTCTTGAGAGAAGCCACTTGTGAAACCTATGGCCCCCGGGTCTATCTTCATCATATTAATCTTCCAACACTTAGTTATTTCCGTTGCCTTTTACTTTGCTTTTATTTTACTTTGCATCTTTATCATAAAAATACCAAAAATATTATCCTATCATATCTATCAGATCTCACTCTCGTAAGTGACCGTGTAGGGATAGACAACCCCTTATCGCGTTGGTTGCGAGGATTTATTTGTTTTGTGTAGGTGCGAGGGACTCGCGCGTAGCCTCCTACTGGATTGATACCTTGGTTCTCAAAAACTGAGGGAAATACTTACGCTACTTTGCTGCACCACCCTTTCCTCTTCAAGGAAAAACCAACGCAGTGCTCAAGAGGTAGCAAGAAGGATTTCTGGCGCCGTTGCCGGGGAGGTCTACGCAAAAGTCAACATACCAAGTACCCATCACAAACCCTTATCTCCCGCATTACATTATTTGCCATTTGCCTCTCGTTTTCCTCTCCCCCACTTCACCCTTGTCGTTTTATTCGCCCTCTCTTTTTCGTTCGCCTTTTTTTTCGCTTGCTTCTCGCTTGCTCGTGTGTTGGATTGCTTGTTTGTCACGATGGCTCAAGATAATACCAAATTATGTGACTTTACCAATACCAACAACAATGATTTCCTTGGCACTCCGATTGCTCCTCTTACCGATACTGAATCTTGTGAAATCAATACTGCTTTGTTGAATCTTCTCATGAAAGATCAATTCGCCGGCCTTCCTAGTGAAGATGCCGCTACTCATCTAAATAGCTTTGTTGATTTGTGTGATATGCAAAAGAAGAAAGATGTTGACAATGATATTGTTAGGTTGAAACTATTTCCTTTTTCGCTTAGAGATCGTGCTAAAGCTTAGTTTTCGTCTTTGCCTAAAAATAGTATTGATTCTTGGAATAAGTGCAAAGATGCTTTTATCTCTAAGTATTTTCCTCTCGCTAAGATTATCTCTCTTAGAAACGATATCATGAATTTTCAGCAACTTGATCATGAACATGTTGCACAAGCTTGGGAGAGGATGAAATTAATGATACGTAATTGCCCTACACATGGTTTGAATTTGTGGATGATTATACAAAATTTTTATGCCGGATTGAATTTTGCTTCTAGAAATCTTGTAGATTCGGCCGCGGGAGGCACCTTTATGGAAATCACTTTAGGAGAAGCTACTAAACTCCTAGATAATATTATGGTTAATTATTCTCAATGGCACACTGAAAGATCTACTAATAAAAAAGTGCATGCGATAGAAGAAATTAATGTTTTGAGTGGAAAGATGGATGAACTTATGAAATTATTTGCTACTAAGAGTGTTTCTTCTGATCCTAATGATATGCCCTTGTCTACTTTGATTGAGAATAATAATGAATCTATGGATGTGAATTTTGTTGGAAGGAATAATTTTGGTAACAACGCGTATAGAGGAAACTTTAATCCTAGGGCTTACCCTAGTAATTCCTCTAATAATTATGGTAATTCCTACAACAATTCTTATGGAAATTTTAATAAGATGCCCTCTGAATTTGATACTAGTGTTAAAGAGTTTATGAATTCGCAAAAGAATTTCAATGCTTTGCTTGAAGAGAAATTGCTTAAAGTTGATGAATTGGCTAGGAACGTTGATAGAATTTCTCTTGATGTTGATTCTTTAAAACTTAGATCTATTCCTCCTAAACATGATATCAATGAGTCTCTCAAAGCCATGAGAATTTCCATTGATGAGTGCAAATAAAGAACCGCTAGGATGCGTGCTAAGAAAGATTGCTTTATAAAAGCGTGTTCTTCTATTTTTTATGAAAACAAAGATGAAGATCTAAAAGTCATTGATGTGTCCCCTATTAAATATTTGTTTTGGAATATGAATCTTGATAATGATGGGACTGAATATGATCCACCTTTACCTAGAAGGCGTTCCAAAAATTCGGAGTTTTTAGATCTTGATGCTAAAATTGATAAAAGTGGGATTGAAGAGATCAAAACTCTAGATGTTAATGAACCCACTATTTTGGATTTCAAGGAATTTAATTGTGATAATTGCTCTTTGATAGATTGTATTTCCTTGTTGCAATCCGTGCTAAATTCTCCTCATGCTTATAGTCAAAATGAAGCTTTTACCAAACATATCGTTGATGCTTTGATGCAATCTTATGAAGAAAAACTTGAGTTGGAAGTTTCTATCCCTAGAAAACTTTATGATGAGTGGGAACCTACTATTAAAATTAAGATTAAAGATCATGAATGCTATGCTTTGTGTGATTTGGGTGCTAGTGTTTCCACGATTCCAAAAACTTTGTGCGATTTGCTAGGTTTCCGTGATTTTGATGATTGCTCTTTAAACTTGCACCTTGCGGATTCCACTATTAAGAAACCTATGGGAAGAACTAATGATGTTCTTATTGTTGCAAATATGAACTATGTGCCCATAGATTTTATCGTTCTTGATATAGATTGCAATCCTTCATGTCCTATTATTCTTGGTAGACCTTTCCTTAGAACGATTGGTGCAATTATTGATATGAAGGAAGGGAATATTAGATTCCAATTTCCATTGAAGAAAGGCATGGAACACTTCCCTAGGAAGAAAATAAAACTACCATATGAATCTATTATGAGAGCCACTTATGGATTGCCTACCAAAGATGGCAATACCTAGATCTATCCTTGCTTTTATGCCTAGCTAGGGGCGTTAAACGATAGCGCTTGTTGGGAGGCAACCCAATTTTATTTTTAGTTTTTTGATTTTTCCTTCTGTTTAGGAATAAATATTTGATCTAGCCTCTGGTTAGATGTGTTTTTATGTTTTAATTAGTGTTTGTGCCAAGTTAAACCTATAGGATCTTCTTGGATGATAGTTATTTGATCTTGCAGTAATTTCCAGAAACTTTCTGTTCAAGAAAATAATTGTTAAAAATCACCAGAACATGATAAAATATTGATTCCAATTGCTTCTGTTCAATAAACAAATTGTCTAGGTCGTCCTATTTTGGCTGATTTTGTGGAGTTCCAGAAGTTTGCGTTAGTTACAGATTACTACAGACTGTTCTGTTTTTGACAGATTCTGTTTTTCGTGTGTTGTTTGCTTATTTTGATGAATCTATGGCTAGTAAAAGAGTTTATAAACCATAGAGAAGTTGGAATACAGTAGGTTTAACACCAATATAAATAAATAATGAGTTAATTACAGTACCTTGAAGTGGTCTTTTGTTTTCTTTCGCTAATGGAGCTCACGAGATTTTCTGTTAAGTTTTGTGTTGTGAAGTTTTCAAGTTTTGGGTGAAAGATTTGATGGATTATGGAACAAGGAGTGGCAATAGCCTAAGCTTGGGGATGCCCATGGCACCCCCAATATAATCTAAGGACACCAAAAAGCCAAAGCTTGGGGATGCCCCGGAAGGCATCCCCTCTTTTGTCTACTTCCATCGGTAACTTTACTTGGAGCTATATTTTTATTCACCACATGATATGTGTTTTGCTTGGAGCGTCTTGTATGATTTGAGTCTTTGCCTTTTAGTATGACACAATCATCTTTGCTGTACACACCTTTTGAGAGAGACACACATGATTTGGAAATTATTAGAATACTCTATGTGCTTCACTTATATCTTTTGAGTTATATAGTTTTTGCTCTAGTAGTTCACTTATATCTTTTAGAGCACGGTGGTGGATTTGTTTTATAGAAACTATTGATCTCTCATGATTCACTTAGATTATTTTGAGAGTCTTAAATAGCATGGTAATTTGCTTAAATAATCCTAATATGCTAGGTATTCAAGATGAGTAAAAACTTTCTTATGAGTGTGTTCAATACTAAGAAAAGTTTGATGCTTGATAATTGTTTTGAGATATAAAGATGGTGATATTAGAGTTATGCTAGTTGAGTAGTTGTGAATTTGAGAGATACTTGTGTTAAATTTTGTGATTCCCGTTGCATGCACGTATGGTGAACCGTTATGTGATGAAGTCGGAGCATAATTTATTTATTGATTGTCTTCCTTATGAGTGGCGGTCGGGGACGAGCGATGGTTTTTTCCTACCAATCTATCCCCCTAGGAGCATGCGTATAATACTTTAATTTGATAACTTGTAGATTTTTGCAATAAGTATATGAGTTCTTTATGACTAATGTTGAGTCCATGAATTATACGCACTTTCTTCCTTCCACCATTGCTAGCCTCTCTAATACCGCGCACTTTTCGCCGGTATCATACACCCACCATAAACCTTCCTCAAAACAGCCACCATACCTACCTATCATGGCATTTCCATAGCCATTCTGAGATATATTGCCATGCAACTTACCATCGTTTCGTTTACTATGACACGCTCCATCATTGTCATATTGCTTTGCATGATTATGTAGTTGACATCGTATTTGTGGCAAAGCCGCCATTCATAATTCCTTCATACATGTCACTCTTGATTCATTGCATATCCCGGTACACCGCCGGAGGCATTCACATAGAGTCATATTTTGTTCTAAGTTTTGAGTTGTAATTGCTGAAGTTGTAAGTAAATAAAAGTGTGATGATCATCATTTTTAGAGCATTGTCCCAAGTGAGGAAAGGATGATGGAGACTATGATTCCCCCCCAAGTCGGGAAGAGACCCCGGACGAAAAAAAAGAGGCCATAAAAAAAGAGAAAATGCCCAAATAAAAAAAATGAGAGAAAAATAGAGAAGGGACAATGCTACTATCCTTTTACCACACGGGTCCCAAAGCGCACGGCGGATCCGGCCGGGGCCGGGAGGCCGGCCAAAAGGAAGCGCGGCGGCGGGCACGGGAGGCCAACCCCGGTCCCGGTCTTGGCAGGGTAAGCTTCATCTCTTGTTTGCGCTCAGGTTTTTTTTCTTGAGCTAGTCTTGTTTCTTTTCTGCTCATTCTGTCTTCTTCTCTAGGTCGCCAATCGCGCTGGCGAGGGCGGCGGCAGAAGCCGTGACCGCCGAAGGGGCCGCGTTCCGCAGGAGCCGCCCCGACCTTGCCGACCAGGCCGAGGCGGAGGGACGGGTCGACTCGGACCTCGGCCTGGATCCGAATGACGCCGAAGCCTTGGCCTGGCGAGACAGGAACCAGGCCGAGGCGGAGCTGGAGGCGGCGTTGGTCCGGGCTGGGACCGATGCGGCGGCAGCATGGGCCCGACCCGGCGCGGAGCCGGTCTGGCGCGAGATGCCGGAGGGCACGGTGGTGGCGGCGACGGTCTTTGAGCCGTCGTCGGTGAGGAAGCGCGGCCGTGGAGGCCGGGCTGAGGTGGTGATCCCCGACCGGGGGGTCGTGGAGGTGGAGGATGACACCCCGCCGCCGGCCGACGTGGCCGAGCGAGCGGGGACTGATGGTGGTGGAGGCGGCGTCGTTTTGGAAGAGACGCTGCGGGCGGCGGCGGCGGAGGCGCCGCCGGTTTTGGAGGAGGCACCGCGGGCGGCGGTGCCGGAGGTCATCCCGACAGCTGGGCCGGAGACGGCGACGCAAGGCGTCCCGGCGTCTGGGTCAGGGTCGGCGACGCAGGGCGTCCCGGAGGAGGTGCTGGCCGCGTCGCGAGCGGCCAGCGAGGAGCACGCCTTGGTGCCCCGGCAGGGAGAGCGCCGAGCTGCCGTGTCGCAGCCGGCGCGGAGCGGGGGTGCCATTGTCTTCGGGCCTCAGACCCAGGAGGAGGCGGCGCTGGACACCGTCAGTCGCCGCCTGCGAGGCCGGACGGAACGGCTCGAGGCCTTCGACGCGCGACCTGGAGCGCGCCGTCCTGGTAAGTCTTCTTGCAATTTTCTTCTTTGTGGGGGCGCGCCAGCGCACCTATTGGGTGTAGCCCCCGAGGTTCGGGCCAACTACGTAGTAGTTGGGTCGAATCTTTAGAGTGTTGGCCTTGTTCTGATTTCTGCTTTCTTCAGCATCTCGACGCCTTCCGGGTCGCCGCCTACAATCGTCTCCTGGGCAAGCACCGGAAGCTCGTGGAGCGGCTTGCCGCCAAGGAGGAGGAGCTCCACGTCGCCGCAGGTATCCTTGTGCTCCTTTCTAATGAGGGCGCGCTAGCGCACCCACTTGGTGTAGCCCCCGAGATTCGGGCCAACTGTGTAACAGTTGGGCCAAATCTTAAGTCTTGCTTTTTTCTTCTATTGAGTCCTTTTTTCGCAGCCGAGGTGCTGTCCTGGCGGACTCGTCTGCTCCGGGCCGGTCATCACTACGACCGGCTCGTTGCTGACATCGGCCGTCTTGGCGTCGAGGCGGCGCAGGCGAGGGCGGAGGCGGCCGCGGCTCGGCGGTCTCTCGACGAGGCCAACCGGCTGCATGAGCAGCTGGCGGGCCACAAGAGCCGCCTCGAGGCCGTGGTGGAGCTCCATAAGGCGGAAGGCGCCAAGATGGCAGAGGCGCAGCAGGCCCTGGTGGAGGCGGACCAGCAGCGCGGCCAGCGGGCCGACGACAAGGGCCGGCTCCAGGCCGAGGTGGATCGCCTGCGGGGGCAGGTCACCACGTCTGAGGGGGCCCGTCAGGATGAGGCCCGTCGCCGCGAGGCATCCGAGAAGGCGGCCGAAGACAAGGACGCCAAGCTGAAGGCGGCCCTTGCCAAGGCGGCCGATCTGGAGAAGGCGCTCGAGGAGAGCGACCGCGCCATCGAGCAGGAGCGGCGCGGTACGTTGCTTGAGGTGCAACACCTGGAAGAGTCCTTCTCCAGTAAGTGCTTTTTTCTTGTCGTTTGCCGGGTCGGGATTCGGCGTTTCTTCCTTGTTGTTCTTCTTCTAACTCGCTTCTTCCTTTGCGGCAGGGGCCTTCCCAGAGACGCAGCGGCTGGCAGAGGAAGTCGTCCGCTATCAGCATGACCCGACCGGCGTCGTTGGGTCCGGGACGGATCCGCGGGTGGCCTGGACCTTCCCGGAGATCATCGCCACCGCTGAGGCCCGCCTGCAGGTTCTGGGAACGCGGTTGGGGCGGCTGTCCCAGGCCGGCACCGCGATGACGGCGGCCCTATGGACGGACTCCGTCCAACCGAGCAGCTTCTCGCGCCTGGCGCGTTGGTTGGAGATGGGGCCGGACCGGCTTGGCGAGTGGCGCGTCTCCGCCTCTCGTGCCGGTGCTGAGATGGCGCTCCGGTTCGCGCTGTCCTGGCATCCGGACCTGCAGCTGGACGCGTTGATGGGCCAGCGGGCCGGTTCGGAGCAGCTCTTGCAGGAGCAAGCCGGCCGGATCGCCTCTCAGGCCAGCTACATCGCTGAGTTCGCCTTCCACGACGAGTTCCATCTGGAGCGGACGGAAGACGGCGGGGTCGTGGACGGCGACGACTACGGCTTGCTCCTCCACGATCCGGAGGGGAGCTCGGAGGAGACGGGCGTCTACCACGACACGGATGCTGAGGAGGGCACCGGCACCTCGCTGTACCCGGAGGCCGCGAGGGAAGAGCCGTCGATGTCGCGACGCGGCGCTGGAGATGCCTGAGACACTTTGTGTAAAATTTGTTAAATAGCAGGTCCACCGACCCACTGGGGGTTTTAGGGTGTAATGAACTCGGGCCGTGGGCCTTTTCTTAAATACTTGCAGATGTCGTGGGTGATTTTGCTTTTTTGCCTTCCTTTTTTGGACCGATTTCATGCGCTTTTCCTTTCTCAAACCTCCCCCCCCCCGCGAGTCAGACGGCCGAGGCTCCGGTCCGTGACAAGGAGTTCGGTTCTTTGAGAGGATAGCGTAGGACTTGGGTCCCTCGAAACGTTGAGCGCGAGCGAAACACCCACTGGGCCGGTTGGCGGCAATCCGGCGAAGCCGGTTGGCGAGCAGCCGGTCGTGCGGCTGTTCATTTGAGGAATGGTGGACTGGGTTGATCGACCCGGTGACCTTTGGCTTAGTGTATGAAGCGTAAAGGAGCTTTGGCCCGTTGTGCTTTCCAGCCGACAGCCAAAGCTGGATCTGTGGCTTTAGGGCGAAGTGGGGGACTGCGGCATCCTAACTTTATCAGGAATCACCAAGTAAGGCGGCGGGGTAGCGACTGAGCCGGCCAGCCCCCGAGCCCCCGGTCGAGCGAGTCGGACCGGTGGCCGGGTTCAGTGGTATAGTGATGCAAGAAAATAGGGACACAATAAATTGGTCGACAAAAGGCAGCCCCAGAGTCTCGTTCGGGGACCCCATAGTTTCATGCGTTTACAAAAGGCGATGATACATACGCTCGTGCAGCTAACTGTAAAACGGGCGGAGGAGTTCCGCGTTCCACGGCCGGGTCGTTTCTTCACCGGTGGTGTCCTTGTTGCGCTTCCTCGACTTGCGTGCGTCGATGAGGTAGTAGGCGCTGCGGTCGCGCAAGGCCCTGCTCACGATGAATTGTCCCTCCCATGGAGGGGACAACTTGTGCTGGCCTGACTGCTCTTGGACGAGTCGGAGGACGAGGTCGCCCTCGCGGAACGCGAGGGGCTTGATCTTCTTGCTGTGGTAGTGCCTCAGGCCTTGCTGGTAGATGGCCGAGCGACTGAGCGCCAGGAGGCGTGCTTCTTCGAGCAGGTCGACGCCATCTTCGCGGGCTTCTCTGGCTTCGGCTTCGGTGTACATCGCGACGCGCGGCAAGTCAAACTCGACGTCGGTCGGGATGACGGCTTCGGCTCCGTAGACGAGGAAGAATGGGGTGAACCCGGTCGACCGATTCGGCGTGGTGCGTAGACTCCAGAGAACGGCTGGCAACTCGTCAAGCCAGCTGCCGGGTGAGCGGATGAGCGGCTCGACGAGTCGCGGCTTGACGCTGGACAGGATGAGTCCATTGGCCCGCTCGACCTGCCCGTTGGACTACGGATGCGCAACAAAGGCCAGGTCGAGGCGGATGCCGGAGACGGAGCAGTATTGCTCGAGCGTGCCCTTGGCGAAGTTGGTGCCGTTGTCGGTGATGATGCTGTTCCGCATGCCGTAGCGCACCGCTATGTCCTTGATGAACCGGACGGCTGTTGGCCCGTCCAGTTTCTTGATTGGTCTTGCCTCGATCCACTTGGTGAATTTGTCCACTGCCACCAGCAAGTGCGTCATGCCGCCTCGCGCGGTTTTGAAGGGTCCCACCATGTCGAGTCCCCAGACCGCGAAGGGCCAGGCGATCGGTATGGTGTGGAGTGCTGACGCCGGCTGGTGGCTGCGTTTGCTGAAGCGCTGGCATCCCTCACACTTGAGGACGAGCGACTCGGCGTCTTGGAGGGCCGTGGGCTAGTAGAAGCCGTGGCGGAACGCCTTGGCCACCAGGGATCATGATGCGGCGTGGTGCCCACACTCGCCCAGATGTATGTCGAGGAGGATGTCGATGCCCCGCTCCTGCTCGACGCAGCGCTGGAACACGCCGGTGGAGCTGCGCTTGACGAGCTCGTTGTTGATGATGCTGTAGGCGGACGCCCGGCGCTGCACTTGCCGAGCTTCGGTCTCGTCCATGGGGAGAACCCCGTTCTCCAAAAATTCTGATATTGAGAGGGCCCAAGATGGAGCCGTAACCACGGCGAAGACGGCCACCAGGGTGGGTTCCGAGTCGGCAGCCCCCGAGCCGGGTTGAGCAGCCCCCGGGTCGGGGATGGCGACGGCCGAGTCCGGGACGATGGTGGTCGGGTCGAGCTGAGCAGCCCCCGGGCCGGGTTCAGCAGTCCCCGGGCCGGGTTGAGGTGCGGCCGGGTCGTCTGGAACATGGATGGACTCGGAGTCCGGCGAAGGCTTGACGGACGGCTTGCACAGGTGCTCGAGGGAGACGTCGGACGGGATGGCTTGTTGTGACGAGGCGATCTTGGCGAGCGTGTCGACTGCTTCGTTCTCTGCGCGCGGGACGTGGAGGAACTCGCAGCCCTCGAAGGATCCGGACAGCTTCTGGACGAGGAAGCGGTAGCTTGCCATATTGGAGTCACGGGCGTCCCATTCCCCGGAGCATTGCTGCACCACAAGGTCCGAGTCGCCGTAGCACAGGATGCGCCGGATGCCGAGTTCCTTGGCCAGTTGGAGGCCGTGCACAAGGGCTTCGTACTCGGCGACGTTGTTGGAGGTGGCGAAGTGGATCTGGAGCGCGTAGCGGAGCCGGTCGCCCTTCGGGGACGACAGTACGATGCCGGCCCCCAAACCGAGTCGCATCTTGGACCCGTCGAAGTGCATGCGCTAATGCGTCGAGTCGGGAGGCGGCGGCAAGTACTGGGTTTCGGTCCAGTCGACGAGGAAGTCGGCCAGGGCTTGATACTTGATCGCGGTGCGGGGCTCGTAGAGGATGGTGTGGCCGGCTAGCTGGATCGCCCATTTGGCAACCCGGCCAGAGGCATCCCGGCACCCGATGATTTCTCCGGTAGGCGCCGTGCTGACCACGGTGACGACGTGCTCTTGGAAATACTGCTTCAGCTTCTTGGCGGTGAAGTACACGCCGTAACACATCTTCTGGTAGTGCGGGTAGTTCTGCTTGGAGATGGAGAGCACCTCGCTCAGGTAGTAGAGTGGGCGCTGGACGGCTTGGATCTTGCCCTTCTCTGGTCGCTCGACCACCAGCACTGTGCTGACTGCTCGCGAGGTCGCGGCTATGTAGAGCAACAGCGACTTCTTGTCGGTCGGCGCGGCCAGGACTGTCGTCGTGGAGAGCATGCGCTTGAGGTCTTGGAAGACCTCGTCTGCCTTACCGTTCCATTCGAATGGGCTCGTCTTCTTCATCAGCTGGTACAGGGGTAGCGCCCTCTCGCCCATCCGGCTTAGAAACCGGCTGGCCGAGGCCAAGCATCCGGTGAACTTCTGGACATCGCAGCCGAGCCGGCTTGCACATGTGCTCGATGGCCTTGATCTTCTCCGGGTTCGCCTCAATGCCGCGTTCCGAGACGAGGAAGCCGAGTAGCTTTCCGGCCGGGACACCGAAGACGCACTTTTCTGGGTTAAGCTTTACCTTGTATTCGCGGAGGTTGGCGAAGGTTTCCTTCAAATCGTCGAGGAGCGTGAGGTGCTGCTTGGTCTTCACCACGATGTCGTCCACGTATACGTGGATATTGCGGCCGAGTTGCGGCAGCAGACATTTCTGCATGTAGCGCTGGAAGGTGGAGTCGGCGTTCTTCAAGCCGAACGACATGGTGATGTAGCAATACGCCCCAAAGGGCCTGATGAAGGATGTCTTCAGGGCGTCGGCCGGGTCCAGCTTGATCTGGTGGTAGCCGGAGTAAGCGTCCAGGAAGGACTGGAGCTCACACCCGGTGGTCGAGTCGATGACTTGGTCGATCCGCGGGAGGGCGAACGGATCCTTGGGACATGCCTTATTGAGGCTGGTGTAGTCCATACACATGCGCCAGGTCTTGTTCTTCTTCAGGACGAGGACTGGGTTGGCCAGCCACTCGGGGTGAAATACTTCCATTATGAAGGGCGGCCTCTTCACCAATGGTTCTTCTCTTCTCTTCGGAAAATGGTCGTAGGGGTTGACGGACATGCTTGGCGTCCTTGCGGACGTGAAGTTTGTGCTCGGCGTACTTCCTCGAGATACCCGGCATGTACTTGGGGGGTCCATGCGAAGATATCCCGATTCTCATGGAGGAAGTCGACGAGCTCGCCTTCCTATTTGCTGTCGAGGCAGGCGCCTACGACAACGTACTTGCTGCAGCTGGGGTCTTCTGGGTTGAGCTTCACTTTCTTGGTCTCCTTGGAGGGCTTGAAGGCGGCCTCGTCGGCCGGGTCCGGGGTCGGGATTGACGCGGTGGAGGCCTCACCTGCTAGGGCGACGATCCGGTCGAGCTGGCGCCGCTCCTCGGCAATGACCAGCGACTCGGCCAACTTGGAGCCGTCTCGGGCGCACTCCAGGGACTTGCGGTAATCGCCGGTGATGGTGATGAGGCCCTTGGGACCCGGCATCTTCATCTTTAGATACGCGTAGTGGAGAACCGCCATGAAGTTGGCGAGCGCGGACCGGCCCAACAACGCGTGATACGCGCTGGACAGGTCCACCACCTCGAACCAGATCAGTTCACGCCAGAAGTGGCCGCTGTCACCGAACAGGACATCTAGCCGAACCCGGCAAATGGGGAAGCAGGAGAGGCCGGGTACCATGCCATGGAAGATTGTTCGGGTTGGCTCCAGGTCCTCGGCCTTGAGGCCGAGCTTGGTCATCGTGTCGCGGTAGAGGATGTTGATGCTGCTGCCGCCGTCGATGAGGACTCGGGAGAACTTGCATGTGTGTCGCGCAACGATGGTGGGGTTGAGGACGAGGGAGTAACCACCCGGGCTCGGCATGACTGCCGGGTGATCCTCCCGGGTCCAGGTGATCGGGCGATCCGACCAATGCATGAACTCCGGTTTGGCCGGGACGACGGTGTTCACCTCCTGCCGAAGGAGGTGCTCGTTGCGCTTGTCGTCGCCGAGGCTGGTGAAGACGACGTAGGCCGCGCTCTGGTCCGGGTAGGCGTCGTCGCACATCACGCCGCCAGCCGGAGGCGGTTGTCCCGCGCCTGGAGCCGGAGCCGGAGGAGGCGGGACTTTGCCCCTCATGATGCGCTTGGTGATGGCGCACTGCCGAAGCGTGTGCGTGGAGGGTCTTGCGCCGCTGTGGTGCTTGCAGGGGCGTCGAGCATCTGCTCGAAGCTCATGGCAGGTTGCCATGCCGTCTTGCCGGTTTGCCGGCGCTTCGCCGCCGGGTCCGCCGCGGGCTCGGTGGCCGCGACGAGCCGGTTGTCGTGACGCGGCGCCGGCTGGTCGGCCTTGCGCTTGTTGTTCTGGTGATGCTGCTGCCGGCTACTTTCGCCAGCCGGCTTCGGAAGGGGAACCGGCTTCGCCTTGCCGGCTTCATCCAGCGCCACCTGTATCTTCATGGTGGAGTCGGCGTTGGCGTACTTGTCCGCCATCACCATGAGCGCGGCCATCGTGGCCGGCTCGGAGCGTAAGAGCTTGTGCTTGAGGAGGGTGCCGTCTCGGCACCCGCTGACGAAGTACTGGATTGCCTGGACTTCAGGGACGCCCTCGCAACTGTTCCGGAGCTCGGTCCAGCGTGCGAGGTACTCGCGTCCGGTCTCCGTAGGCTTCCTCGAAGTCCACCCACGTGTTGGTGCTGCTCATCGGCAGGCTGTTCAACCACGTGCGGGCCGACCCTTGGAGCATGAGCGGTGCGTAGCGCACGGCGACACGATGATTGGCACCGGTGATGCCAATGGCCGTGGTGTAGTCGGTGAGCCAGTCTTCTGGCTTCACCGTCCTGTTGTACTTGGGGGTGTCGCGGGGGAGCATGAATCCTTTGGGGAAGGGCTCCTCCCGGATGCGCGGGCCAAAGCACGCCGACCCGATAGTGCCGCTCTCCTCCACCTCCAGGGAGCGACCGAGCCGATCGAGGCGGTGGCGAGCGTCGGTGTCGTCGATGGCGCGTTGGCCGAGTCGACTTGCGGCCAGGCCACGGGGGGCCAGGTCGGTTGGAGCCGGACGCCGGCCATGCTGGCCGGGTCCGCGCTGGGTCTCTAGGACGGGCTCGTTGCCCAATCCGCCGGCGGCTGTAGCGGCCGGAACGCGCCGAGTCCGGGCTTGGCCGGAGTGCGCCTCGCCGGGTGGCGAGGAAGCGGTGTGCAGAAGTTCGCCGGGCCCGCCAAGGCGGGCGCAGCCGGACCCCGCCGGCTTGGCGAGCTGGTTGAGGCGGTCCTGCTGGGTGTTGGCGGTGTGGAGGAGTTCGCGCATCCGCCCGATGTGCTCTTTCAGCTCCTCTCACGCGAACTGGTCCAGGCCGACTGCGGCTGCCTGGGCAGCGCGCATGTTCTTCGCTGGGGTCTCGTAGACGGTTGGGACGGCGCCAAGGGCCCGGCCGATCGCTCCTCCCCGGGCACGCACATCGGCGACCCGGCTTGGCTCGGTCGCGGCGGGCGTGAATCCGTAGGCGGCGTCGCGCTCCAGCTGAGCGGCGTCCAGGCGACGCTGAGTGGCGGCGAGCGTCTCAGATAGGTCCAGCATGTGCTGGCGCCTTTCCTCGAGCTGGGTTCGGGCCTCAGCGACGTTGGTGGTGTCGACGTCGGTGCCGATGGGGATGCGGAGGCTCTACATCGCGGCGCGCAACGGATCGGACGGCTCGATCCGATCCGCTGCGGCCCTGGCTTCGGCAGCCTTCCTCGTCTTGCTCGACGAGGAGGAGGCGTCGTCGCCGGTGACAAAGACCTCCACATGGACGTCCATTGCCCCGGCGGAAACGCCGCCTCCGAGGGAGAGGGGAGAGTCGGAGTAGCTGAGCACCTCGCTGGGGTACTCGTCGGCCGTGAACGCATCGGAGATGCGCAGTGCGACGAAGGAGGTGACAAGCGCGCCGACGACGTCGCCCGCCAGAGCGACGGACTCGTCGACGTAGGAGAAGGACCCCATCCACGGTGGGCGCCAACTGTCGTGGTGGGTGCACGACAGATGCCAAGGGATGGCTAAAGAGAGGAGGAGGCTCGAGGGCGCTGGTGGGCTCTAGAGGCGAGGTTGGCATGAGCGGGCGTGGGACGCCGGACATACCCAGGTTCAGGGCTCTCCGGAGAGATAACACACCTAGTCCTGCCGAGTGTAGTTGGATGATCGATAGTACAATGTTGCTCCTGGAGTTGTATGAAGGAGGAAGGAAGCTGGCCAAGGCTTGGGCTGCTCCTTCTCTCCGGTGTTGCTGTTTCGTGGCAAGTCCTCCTGCTTCGCCCCCGAATGATCGTGGGCTCCCGGGGGTTTTATTGTCCAAACCCTTGGGGGTACAATGGTAATGTTATAAGTCCGCGGGTCCGTGTAGTCGGTGTTCGGGGACCCGGGCTGGGCCCCGCTGAGGGCTTGTGGTTCGCCGGGTTCCCCTAGGTGCGGGCTCCGCCAGCCTAGGGGGACTGTGCGCCGTCTTGTCGATCGTCAGGGCGTGGCCGAGTCGAGCCGCGTACAGTGCTCTCCGTCAGGTTGCCGCTTGCTGTCGTCAGCGGTGAGGGTGGGGGCACTGTTGCCACGCCGGCCTTGGTCAGCGGGTAGGTGAGGGGCACTGTTGCCACATTCCTGCTGACCAGAGGCATGGGCGGGGCACTGTTGCCTCGGTCATCGTTGATTGAAGTCTTGTCCCCGTCATACGGCCTAGATGGGACGGGAGTTGACCCGCGGCTGGATTGCGTAGCACGCCATGGGTGGCGCTGGCTTGGTGAGGAGGCCCTGGCCGTGCCGGGTTCGGCTGTCTTGCGCCAGTTGTTGGGGCCGAGTCGACGTGTCCTGCCTGGTCGGCTAGTCTGGCCGGCTTGGGGAGCTTGGCCGGGTCGAGCGACCCGGCCAAGCGCGCGCCGGTATTGAGGGGCGGTGCCAGCCCCGTTGTTTTTGAAGAGGATCCGGATTCCGTTGCCTGCCCGGGGGCCATCCCCCCGATAACTTGGCTTGTATATTCCAATGATGGGCTTCCTCAAAATGCCCTAGGTCTTCGTGAGCAAGCGAGTTGGATGCACACCCACCTAGTTTCTTTTGTTGAGCTTTCATACACTTATAGCTCTAGTGCATCCGTTGCATGGCAATACCTACTCACTCACATTGATATCTATTGATGGGCATCTCCATAGCCCGTTGATACGCCTAGTTGATGTGAGACTATCTTCTCCTTTTTGTCTTCTCCACAACCACCATTCTATTCCACATATAGTGCTATGTCCATGGCTCATGCTCATGTATTGCGTGAAGATTGAAAGAGTTTGAGAACACCAAAAAGTATGAAACAATTGCTTGGCTTGTCATCGGGGTTGTGCATGATTTAAATACTTTGTGTGGTGAAGATAGAGCATAGCCAGACTATATGATTTTGTAGGGATAAATTTTTTTGGCCATGTTATTTTGAGAAGACATAATTGCTTAGTTAGTATGCTTGAAGTATTATTATTTTTATGTCAATATTAAACTTTTGTCCCGAATCTTTCGGATCTGAATATTCATACCACAATTAAAAAGAATTACATTGAAATTATGCCAAGTAGCATTCCACATAAAAAATTCTGTTTTTATCATTTACCTACTCGAGGACGAGCAGGAATTAAGCTTGGGGATGCTTGATACGTCTCCAACGTATCTATAATTTTTTATTGCTCCATGCTATATTATCTTCTGTTTTGGACATTATTGGGCTTTATTATTCACTTTTATATTATTTTTGGGACTAACCTATTAACCGGAGGCCCAACCCAGAATTGCTGTTTTTTGCCTATTTCAGAGTTTCGCAGAAAAAGAATATCAAACGGAGTCCAAACAGAATGAAACCTTCGGGAACGTGATTTTCAGAGCGAACATGATCCAGAGGACTTGGACCCTACGTCAAGAAACAAAAGAGGAGGCCACGAGGTAGGGGGCGTGCCTACCCCCCCCCCCAAGGTGCGCCCTCCACCCTTGTGGGCCCCCTGTTGCTCCACCGACGTACTCCTTCCTCCTATATATACCTACGTACGCCCAAACGATCAGAAACGGAGCCAAAAACCTAATTCCACCGCCGCAACCTTCTGTACCCACGAGATCCCATCTTGGGGCCTGTTCCGGAGCTCCGCCGGAGGGGGCATCGATCACGGAGGGCTTCTACATCAACACCATAGCCTCTCCGATGATGTGTGAGTAGTTTACCTCAGACCTTCGGGTCCATAGTTATTAGCTAGATGGCTTCTTCTCTCTTTTTGGATCTCAATACAATGTTCTCCCCCTCTCTTGTGGAGATCTATTCGATGTAATCTTCTTTTGCGGTGTGTTTGTTGAGACCGATGAATTGTGGGTTTATGACCAAGTTTACCTATGAACAATATTAGAATCTTCTCTGAATTCTTTTATGTATGATTGGTTATCTTTGCAAGTCTCTTCGAATTATCAGTTTGGTTTGGCCTACTAGATTGGTTTTTCTTGCAATGGGAGAAGTGCTTAGCTTTGGGTTCAATCTTGCGGTGTCCTTTCCCAGTGACAGCAGGGGCAGCAAGGCACGTATTGTATTGTTGCCATCGAGGATAACAAGATGGTTTTTTTATCATATTGCATGAATTTATCCCTCTACATCATGTCATCTTGCTTAAAGTGTTACTCTGTTCTTATGAACTTAATACTCTAGATGCATGCTGGATAGCGGTCGATGTGTGGAGTAATAGTAGGAGATGCAGGCAGGAGTCGGTCTACTTGTCTTGGACGTGATGCCTATATACATGATCATACCTAGATATTCTCATAACTATGCTCAATTCTGTCAATTGCTCAACAGTAATTTGTTCACCCACCGTAAAATACTTATGCTCTTGAGAGAAGCCACTAGTGAAACATATGGCCCCCGGGTCTATCTTCATCATATTAATCTTCCAACACTTAGTTATTTCCGTTGCCTTTTACTTTGCTTTTATTTTACTTTGCATCTTTATCATAAAAATACCAAAAATATTATCCTATCATATCTATCAGATCTCACTCTCGTAAGTGACCGTGTAGGGATTCACAACCCCTTATCGCGTTGGTTGCGAGGATTTATTTGTTTTGTGTAGGTGCGAGGGACTCGCGCGTAGCCTCCTACTGGATTGATACCTATGTTCTAAAAAACTGAGGGAAATACTTACGCTACTTTGCTGCATCACCCTTTCCTCTTCAAGGGAAAACCAACACAGTGCTCAAGAGGTAGCAATGATCAAGATTATCTATGAACAATATTTGAATCTCCTCTGAGTTCCTTTATGTATGATTTGTTATCTTTGCAAGTCTCTTCGAATTATCAGTTTGGTTTGGCCTACTAGATTGATCTTTCTTGCAATGGGAGAAGTGCTTAGCTTTGGGTTCAATCTTGCGTTGCTCGATCCCAGTGAAAGAAAGGGAAACGACACGTATTGTATTGTTGCCATCGAGGATAAAAAGATGGGGTTTATATCATATTTCTTGAGTTGATCCCTCTACATCATGTCATCTTGCCTAATGCGTTACTCTGTTCTTATGTACTTAATACTCTAGATGCATGCTGGATAGCGGTCGATGTGTGGAGTAATAGTAGTAGATGCAGATCGTTTCGGTCTACGTGTCACGGACGTGATGCCTATATACATGATCATGCCTGGATATTCTCATAATTATGCACTTTTCTATCAATTGCTCGACAGTAATTTGTTCACCCACCGTAATACTTATGTTATCTTGAGAGAAGCCACTAGTGAAACCTATGGCCCCCAGGTCTATCTTCCATTATATTAATCTCCCGCCAACGTGCTATTTCTGTCGCCGTTTATTTTGCATTCTTTACTTTCAATCTTTATCATAAAAATACCAAAAATATTTATCTTATTATCTCTATCAGATCTCACTTTTGCAAGTGGCCGTGAAGGGATTGACAACCCCTTTATCGCATTGGTTGGAAGGTTCTTATTTGTTTGTGTAGGTACGAGGCGACTGGCGTGTAGTCTCCTACTGGATTGATACCTTGGTTCTCAAAAACTGAGGGAAATACTTACGCTACTTTGCTGCATCACCCTTTCCTCTTCAAGGGAAAAATCAACGCAAGCTCAAGAGGTAGCACCCCCACCCCCACCCCCTTTCTTCCATGTTTGAACCAAGTAGTACTAGATTCGAGTGCATGAACTAGTTTTACCTCTTAACAGTAAAAATTTAGGTGGCTTTCGAACAGCTGATCGATCCTATCTACGAGGGGGACTGAGAAATAGTAAAAGATACAAATGTAGCGAAGTCAGGAGCTCAGGAAGTAGAGCAAGGCCGGTTTCGAAGGAAGTTATACCTGAGGGTCGCCGGGATGTCGCTAGGTGGGCGGCGGGAGGCCGGATATGCCCACACTACGGCAGTGAGGAAGAAGGGGTCGTAGGCCCTCCCTAGCCAGCGGTGCTTGGGAGAGAACGGCATGGCACGCTGATCGGGACACGCCGGCAGTGGGTAAGAGCCGTCGCTGAGGACGATCGCGTGAACGTTGCACCTTCTCACCTTCCCCGGCGGAGAGGATTCGGCTAGATCTGTGACCAGCGGTGAGCAGAGAGAGAGAGAGAGTGTGGCCACCGTTGTCGTGTTTAGATCTGGAGAGGACGAGACAGTGTGAAGAGAGCAACACTAGCAAGCAAGCGCGGAGGCTCCTGCCTATATAGTGGAGTACTACTAGTTTTCTTTTGTCTACCGGAGCCGGCTTGACCTCATCAATGACTGTCTTCATGCACGTGCCCCGGAGGCGCAGTTGTCCTCATTTTGATCTGAAGCACCGAATTATAACATGACAAGAAACCATAACCTCACTGCCCAAAGGAGACAACATGAATCCCGACGGACAAACTAGACGAGGATCAAAGCTCAAATTAAAGATAAACTCGTAGAAAAGGGGTCCATCGGTAGATGCCCTAATTAACATAGCTGGCTTGACATAGATGGCAGCCGAGTAGTCTTCGTGCATGTGGCCCCGGTGACTAGCACCTTGAAGGAACTCAGTTGTTGCTGTTTAACCCTGGCAGTGATCCGAAGCACATGACACCTAATTTTGCGAGATGACAAGAAACCTTTTTTTCGATTTCTCACCAGAACTACATCCCTGTACAACACAACCTGCATGATATGTAGACGATAGCCAATCCAGGCGTGTCTGCTGGAGTCTGGTCACATGCATGGACGAACTGATCTTCCGTGTCATGCATGGATTGTCCAGGCACCAACGTCTGTACAACACTTCTCTAGTACTATCGCTCGTCTCTCTCTTGTATTAACTCACCCGACTTGCGGGGCCGGGGAGTGTGCCTATGGTCGGTTCTCAATTGCGGTCCCACATGTGTGTGCAAACGGAATATGACGCGCGTTCCATTCGGAGAGCGGCGTGCCAGACCGACCGACCGTCTGGGCTGCGACGCGAACGCGACGGGCGTGCTGTATACTATACTCCGTAAATGTGTACCGCCGTTTTCTTGAGGCTTTGCTCCATGGCGCAATCCGTGGATACAAAATTAGTATACTGTACTATTTAAAAGTCGAGGGCGGGGCTTTTCCCGCACGGTAGGCTTGGCAGTTCTGCCTAGTCGGTTCGACAGAGACGCGAGAAGATGAGGGAGTAGGCTGCTGCAAACGTAGGGCTGTGTGATTTGACAGCGAGTTACTGCTGGACAGGTGGGGCCCGGTGACTTGACTTGCCATTACCATTTTAACTGCGGCGCTACGACCGGCGTGAGTCTCCCGATTCCTGACCACCTCCATATAGGTGCCTCTCCCGATGCTCCACCATGTAGAGGCTGGCTCTTGCTTGAGAGCCCACTCCTCCACTTTTTCATTGCCTGTTTCCCCCACATATGCAAAAATGCCATGTAAAGCGGGCTTATAGCTCACTATTTTACTTGATCCTACAGGTGCTAAGCCTGCCACATAGGCATAAAGTCTGATGTGGCAAGTTAATTAAGAAGAGAGAGACTAGTTTGGTGACCCCAGGAAGAAACGGTGCTAAGCGCGTGTACCTAGATGAAGCAAACTTAGCAATAAAAAACTAAGCACCTATGCATTGGGGACTTGAGTTGCTAAGCCATTTAATGCCCATAGCACACCATTTCATTGGAAGAGATCACTCCTTGGCAAATGCAATAAATACTACAAGAAAAGAGATAGAGAGAAGTAAACAAAAAAATACTCTTATAGCCAACCTTATAGCTAACCTTGTTGAGTGACTAAGTGATGACTATGTATGACATGCCAACATCAGATAGCCTAATGCACCGTGTTAAATCTCCAAGGGCGCAACCGCGCGAGCGAGGCGACGGTAGTGGTAGGCACGACCATGATACGGGCTACTGGCAGCCCTTGGATCTGAGATCGAACGGTCGCATGCTAAGTTGCTGAAAATTTGCAGAATAACCCTCCAGGATAGGATATTCACCCATAGGTCTAGAATCACGCCATGCAACCGTTCGATCTGAGATCCAAGGGCTCTCGGAAGCTTCGTATCACCTGTAACTTTCCCAATGCTTGACATGACATCGAAAGCCATTTAATTGGGCGTCGAGTAGACATGACATCTAATTGGGCCCCCATAGTACTGTGCATGAATCCATTTATCCACCAGGCAAGCCACTACCTTGCCGTTTGCACGCGCCCCCCCGCTCGGCATTTTTACAATCGATAAACCGCTCCTAGTCATCTCGTCCTTTCACATTACGGCAGTTCCACTAATCCTAACCCTCCTCCCAAATCCATGGCATCCCAAATCTTCATGGTCGGCGGTAACTACAAGGTTAGAACCATCACCGGCGATGAGTTCGATGTCATCTACACCCATTCTTCCGCGACGGTGAAAGGATGCCTTGATCGCTTCAGACGCATGTTCGAAAACTCAAATGATGAGTGGGTCGTTGGGCTAGATGTTGAGTACACCACAGTCATGGGAAAAGAGAAGAATCTAAAGGAGGAAGAGAGGAAGAAGCCCGCCGTGATCCAGGTTTGCGTGCATGACTTATGCTTGGTCTACCATATATGCCATGCCGACATTGAGTGCGAGGAATTTAAGAAGTTCCTCAAGGGCGGCCGAGTCAAATTCGTTACTATAGACTTTAGGAACGACATAAGAGTCCTGGAACGGATAGGCCTCATTCTAGGCAAACCCTTCGACCTCCAGAATAATGGGCTGGTGTCCTCCCGTGATAAGCCTTCAATGCTGACCCTGGCAGGAGCCATGGTTCATCCTTTGTACGGTAAACTGAAGAAACCTCCGCACATGTTTCATCGTGCATGGGAGTGGAATGTACTAGATATAGACCACATCCACTACGCTGCAATGGATGGCTACCTTTGTTTCAATATCTACAAGGGTTGGATGAAGAGCAAGAGCCAAGTGTGCGGTTCAAGCAAAGAAGTATCGGCCAGGAGGAAGAAGGATAAGGACGAAGTCGAGGACGTGGACGAGGACTCCGAGTAAGGTGGCAGTGTCGTTGCTCATGGACTCATGGTGGTTCTAATGCAGTGTCTACCGGATTAGTTGCTTAGTTTAGTTTCTGGTGTGCTTAGTTCTATTTGAGGGGTGTGTTGTGCTGAGCCCCCAGCAGAACTATGTTATGTTTCTTCTTGTTACTTTAACTCCTCAGTACGTACATACTAGTATTTCTTACAGTTCATCTTTTAGTTGGTATAGTACTACGACTACCACTCGTTTCTTCACATTATATACATACAATATATATGGCCAACATCATATAGCCAGCAGTTTAGTTGTCAAAGAATTTCAGGGGGCTTAGTTTTGTCAAAGAATTTCAGGGTGCTTAGTTTTATTTAAGGGGTGTGTTGTGCTGGACACCATTATTTTTACTCAAGTCTCTATTGCCATGTTATAGTGACATAAATACCGATGGACCAACATGCCAGCTCTCCCTCTATCTCACTACAGTAAAATAAAGTGTGGGGCCTACTTGATCCCAACAGCGTTCTTATTTTCGTGTAAAATTGTTCGCTTGGTTACTCCTGACAAGCGGGGCCACACTTAATATTGTGAGAATGGGCTTATTTTTGTCATGTAACATGGTCAACGGTTTTGACGTGAAAATCACAATGTCTAATGGCATTTTTGAGCAAACATCTAACTTAACGATGGCATTTTTTAGATATCTAATTGCATTTTTTAGCAGGCATCTCACGGATCGATGGCATTTTTGAGTAGTTGTAACTTCTAATGGCAAAACTAAGTAGTGATACACAAACTAGTGGCATAAATAATAAGAACCCAAGAATTAAATAGGTATGCTAATTTCTTTAATAGAATTTAGCAACCCATTTATGCACGTACTATCTTTTTTAATAGTACTATATGCATAATTTGGCGACGAGCGCTCTCTATATGTACCACATTTTTTCTTTAATTTCATCTTGTCAGTTTTGCTCCATGGCGCAATCCATCAATCCTACTACTGTACAAAAGTATACATTTTTTAAAAGGCTAGAGGGCGAGGCAGTCTAGCTAGGTCGGTTTCAAGAGAGGCGAGGGCCTTTGTGATTTGACGGCTCATTACTGCTCTAAGGCGGGGCTTTGTGATTTGACTGCTCGTATAAATGTGCCAACAACCTGAGGAGGAGCAATGAACCGTGCGGTATACTCAAGTTTTCCACTGAAGTACGATGGAGGAGCACAAAACATGGCAGCCTAGTGCCATATCCTCTACTCTCTACTCTTATTATATATTACTAGCAAGAGGCATTGTTCTATTGGCGATAAAGAATGATCTAATTTGCTAGTCATCTCATTTTTAGCATTGTTCTATTCATGCCTCGTAGAGAAGGTGACACGAGCGGGGAAACACCCGAAGCAAAAGAAGAAACACAGGAGCAAAAGAAGAAGGAAGATTATCACCCCAAAAAAGAAGGAAGACGCACACACAAGTCTGGGGCGCTGCTCTCACTACATGAATGTTTGCTGGCCGCGGAGTCGTAACTACTTCTTCATCGCCTCCACGACCTCCATCTCCTTGCATATCTCCTCCGCCATCTTCTTCATTGTGTCCATGACACGGAATTTCTCAACGCAAGCCTTCATCATCTGTTCCATGGCCGCATTACGTACCTTGACAGCAGCCGGGTGCTCGATGCGGAGCTTCTCCAACTCCTCCTTCTGTTCCATGACGAGGGCCTGCATCATCTTCATCGAGGAACTACTATTCTCATGCAGCTTCTTCCAGCCGGCGTTCTCCTCCTTCAGCAGGTCGAGCTCATGGCAGAGCTTCGCCTTGTCCTCCTGAAGTTGCAGGATTTCACCGATCGCCTTCTTCTCCGAGGCAATGCTCTTCTTCAGTAGCATCACCAAGCCGGCGGTCAACTCCCCCTGCTCATTGAGCTCAGCGGGCATGTCGTCGAGGCTCTCCTTCAGCAGCTCCACCAAGCCGTGGATGAACTCCTTCCTCTTATTGAGGTGCTTATTGAGCTGATCGGCCATGCCATCGAGGGATAACGAATCCAGAGCCGCCAGCTCGGCATGTTTGCCTCCGCGGCTAGGGCGCTCCTAGGAGCCATCGCCTGCCCGTGAGAGATCTTTCGAGCTCTCTGCGTGGCGGCGAGCCCTCTCTTTTTTTCCGCAGCCTTGGTTGCCGCTCCCTTGTTACGAGTAGTTCTCGACCTAAAGCTCTGCATACCGGCCATGGCAAGGACAGACGAAGAAGGAGGACTTATGAGGAGGAAGGTAGAGTAATTTTCGGTTAGGTAGTTCCCCTTTTTATAACCTAAGTACTAGCACTAGTACTAAAACCTGCATAGTGGGAACACGTTTAGGTTAGGTACGTACTGGTAGGTGTGAGCAGGCTTGCACTTAATTGCAGCACTAGTACTTTGGAATGTGATGGGAACAAGGTAAAGATTAATTTGATGGTTTTGGTTTCGAGGCCCGAAACGGCTCCCGATGAGTTTAGTGGAACATAAATTTCAAGTACTCCCGATGAGTTTAGTAGAATATAAATTGTTTAACATAAAAAATATATCATTAAAAAATAGAATATTTGAAGTTTGTAAAGATATATTTTTCGTAATGTATGCCTCTTATTAAGTTGGTCAAATTAACGACCTAGCTACATGTGCAAGACTTGTAAACTGAGATAGAGGGAGTACTACACTGCTCAAATGCGGTTGCACAAGTCAGTGATGTAACTGGTCGTACATGTCAGACCAAGCTGATGCGTGTCCCTTCGGTGAGACGCGGGTGCGACCGACCGTCTGTTGGTGCGACCGACCATAAAGTACTTACGCGATGGAGACTTCTGGTTGTGGCTTCGGTTGATTGTCACGACCAAGCATTCTAAAACTAGTGATAAATCAATTACCATCTTTTTCGAAACGACCAAGTATTTTTTACACGAAAACAATACATATAGATGGAGTGATTGTCAAGGTTGCAAACCGACATAGCGTTGCAAGTTCACTGCAGGAGCAACCGACTAGCTCACAGCATCGCTGCCGGGGAAGGAGGGCAGCTCACCTCGCCTACGATGCATGCCCAGCAGCGCTGCCGCAACTGGTCCCGGGATTTGGCTTCTCCTACCGCCCATTTGAATAGTTGCACCGGCTGCTCATGCCATTGCGCAGGCATGCACGTTCTTTCCTCCGCAATCGACTCCGTGAATATGATCTCTGCCATTAGCCCTAGCTCGAAATCAATGCGACGCTGCCAGATGCTGACATCCCTCAGCATCTCTCGCCTGAGATCGACTTGCGCCTCCGCCTTGTGCTGCGCCAGGCGCGGCTCCTTGGAACTTCTCTCCAATTGATGCGACGCTTCCTCGATCCGATTTGCCCTTGCTGCCCACCACCTGAAACGCAGCCCTGGCATGTCCTCCGACGCCACTGATCTGTGATTCCAGAGCAATGGATCCCCTCTAAAACACATGTGGGTTTCACTCAAAGGTGGCAGTGCTGCAGGCCGGAGCGAGAGGGCAGCCCGCGGGATCCTGGGATCTAAGGGATTATCCATGACGGGATCCTCCATGGCGGGATCTGGTGGGCGAGGTGGGGAGGCGAGCCTAGGCGCTGGGAGAGCCCTACGAGGCTAAGATAAAGATAGTACTACTCCACTCCGTCCATATTTAAATACAAAGGCCACCAATAGTAGCCCTCGCACAAAATTGATCATGCTGCATGCGTCCTGATTTATTGGCCCCCTTTTTTGTGCCACTTTTTATGTCATGCATAAATATTATGTTACTTACAAATATGGTCAAAATTGGCACAAAATACGAAGGAGACCAATGGAAGTACTGGCACCCCATGATTTAACTACTCGCATGCGCGTAGTGGAGAAGTAATGTCTTTCTTCCGCTCTCACGTCCACTCAATTTGCATGCACTGTATTAATTGACAATCAATGAAATGAAGGACTTTACAGGCGTCAAATTATCACATGGGGTCGATCTTCATACAAAAATGCGTTGCCCCATGTACTCGCGTGTGCGTGCGAGGGAATGAGTGCGTGCGTGGCGTGCATGCACATCTTCGCTTCGTGCATGTACCGCCAGTGTGGCTCAGAGAGGACGAGTACATTCTTCTGGAAGCAGCAGCACGTCACTGTGATCAATGCACACAAGGAGGTCGCGACAACACCTCCACATGTGCCATATAGCTTCATGAACTGTAAGAGAGACACTGTGTAGCGTGCCATTGGAATTCTAATTTACGTGTTTGCACATACTCCAAGTACTAGTAAGGTACACGTGCATTGCATGCATCAGATTTGGCAACCAAATTATGAATAAATACTACACTATAGCATGTAAGCTCTGAGTCATACATGCCTGATGTAGACCTTCGTTTCATTCATATAGTTCATCTCATTCAAAATAAATTAGTTTTGATAAAAAAAGCTAGGGCCTCTTTGATTTGTAGGATTTCCAAAATGCGTGAATAGGAAAAAAAAGGGATTAGAGTGGAATGTCATCTTGAATCCTACAGGATTGTACGAGTGTTTGATTGTGCATATAAAAAACGCAGGATTCTTTCAAAGTGGTTTGAGTGGATGGGATGTTTCCTATGAAATCTAGTGCAAATGAATCCTATGGAAAAATTTCTATGCTTTACAATCCTACGAATCAAACAACCAAGATAGAAAAAATTCCTAAGGATTAGAATCCTCCAAAATTCCTTTGAGAATCCTTTGAATCAAAGAAGCCCTTAATCTATTTTATGATTCATGGAATTGTGCGTTGTAAAGCATAAAGTAAAAACAAATAATGGCAATTCAACTAGAAAAAAAGTTTGGGCAGTTATGATACGGAAGATTCTAGAACAAAGGAGAAGCACTTGTGTTTTGAGGTTTGTGCATTATGCTTAAGTTCAACCATGGAATCTGCTAGATTGTACATGTGGCAAAATCTGATGGGGGATAGAAGATGGTGCAAGGGGCCCAGTGGAGGGAGACTATGAAGGAGTGCTCAAGTGCGAGATCGATATTTGAAGAGAGGGGGCGAGAACGTGCGCTGTTGCGCGCTGTGGCGGAGCCATGAAAAATAAATGAGCTAGGGGGCCAAGCATTGCTAATCCTTTCCAAGGAGGGCCAATTCATCAACTTAAACCATTTTACCAGCAATTTTCTAATGATCACATTCATATTAGCCTTGATATATAGTGATGTTAGGGGGGGGGGCAGGGCCCTTGCTGCCCCTGTCTTCGCCACTGTCCGCGCGTCTGAGAGATGAAGCAGAGGCATGGATGATGAGAGGGGGACGTTGGATATATAATTAATGTGGGTGTATTAGCTATGTAATCCTATATAGAGAGGTATAGATTGATCGATGTGGACGTGGGAAAGAGGGTGAGACCTCACTAGATATATAGATTGATCGGTTTGTGTGGAAAACTGTGAAAGACCTAGCTATATATACACACACATATAGGAACATCGATCGTTGCGCATGCACGTGAGAGATAAAGAATGCCCGATATGATGGGGAGGGGGAGGTGTGCGTGTGCATGCATGGGAGACCAACCTGAAGAAAAAGATTGCATGTGTGCGATGGATAAAAAAATGAGACCAACCCAAGGGCTAACCCTCGTAGGCTTTTCTTTATAGGAGAAACTCCGTGAGCACCACGTGTCTGTGCGGGACTCGAACTCGGGTGGGCTGGCAGCAACCTCAACTGCCCAGCCAACGGGTCGACGCCCCGTCCTCATGTGTGCGATGGATAATGCCGACTGGTACTGTGTGTGCATGCATGCATGAGAGAAAGTTAATGGTACAATTATAAAGGGAAGATGACTGTGTGGGTGTAAAAGACTAGGTGACATCATAATCAATGTAAAGTAGAATTCAAATATTTGAATAAGAGATCATGATGTTTGAAACCCATGCATGCATGAATATAACTGAGATATGCGTGGTGTGGTTTGGAAACGAGCATGCTGTACTATATACACATTGAACAAGGTCAGACTGATTTGTATTTGAGATATCGATGGCAGACATCGTTTCGCCACATTGCATCCGTGCATGGACACACTATTCTAATTGGAGATGATGGGTGGCTTTCGCATCACATATCTATATCTATACCCCTATATATATTATATTATATATTTTTATATAGTGTGCGGATAAATTTAACTTTGAAAGAAGGTCGTTGGATGAGGCCAATCCGATGGTGCAGAGATGGCAAATTTGAGCACAACTGGCCGTTGGATATCATCTAGATTCCACCAGATTTTGCCACATGTACAATCTAAAAGACTCCACGGTTGAACTTAAGCATAATGCACAAACCTCATAACACAAGCACTTCTTTGTTCTAGAATCTTCCGTATCAGAATTGCCCAAATGTTTTTCTACATGATTTGTCATTATTTGTTTTTACTTTATGCCTTACAACGCACAATTCCATGAATCTTAAAATAGATTAGCTTTCTTATAAAAACTAGATGATTTTGAATGAAATGAACTATAAGAATTAAACGAACATCTACATCATGCATATATGGCTCAAAGCATACATGCTATAATGTGGTATTTATTCATAATTTGGTTGACAAATCTCATGCGTGCAATGCACGTGTACCTTTGTGACGCCCAAATAATTAAGCTATCGTAATTCTCTGCTAATGATGCCATGTCACTTCGATTACTGTTGCTAATCTCGCGTTAGTTCGAAACGCTCCAAATTCAAATTCAAAATCAAGCAAACAATAAACGTTTTCAAATATTAAAACTATAATGTTCGGAGTGAACCAAATATTGCATAGCTAATTATGGAGGAGAAACCACACCTTTAAAAATGTTTTAATACTATAAGATGAATAAAACTTCGGTAAAAACAATTATTTAAATACCATTTGTAATTAATAAAATGTCAAACTAATTTATTTGAGGACTAGTCTTTTTGTGACTATGGACTAAGTTGAAATGTTAATTTAGATGCTACGTGTATATTTTACTAAAACTAAAAGTAATAGGAAGTTAAACTAAAACAGTACAAAGCAAATAAATAAAAAGAACAAACAAAACATAAAACAAAAGAAAAGAACCCTCCCCCACTGGGCCATCCGGCCCAGCTGGCAACCAGGCCAGCCCACCGGCCCAGCCGGCGCCCACACCCTCCTCCATATCCCCCCACTCGGGGGAAACCTAACCGACACCCCCACTCTCCCTCGCTCCCTCCCCGCGCTGTCACCCACGACACACACACACATACACACGCTGACGCACGGAGGAGGGGCGCCCCTGTTCGTTCCCCTCCTCTCGGCGCGCCCGCGCCCGAGGACGGCCGCCGCCCGCCGGCGCCGAGGGCCGCCTCCCCGGCCTCCTCCTCGCAGCTCCCTTCCTCCCGTGCCTTCCTCGTCGGCTCCGTCCCCACGGCTCCTCTTCCTCCGCATGACGGCCTCCCTCAACCCGCACCTCTACTTCGCCCTCGCGCCTGCCGGCCCGTCCGGCTGCCGGCCCGTCCGGCCGCCGGACCTCGCCGGCAGGGTCCCTCCGGCTCCCCTGGGCCCCCTACACGTTGCGATGTGAGCCTCCCCTTAGCCTTGCCTCCACCGTGCGTGCTATTGCGGATTGACCTCCGCCGAGTTCGGACCCCGCCGCTGGCCACCTTTCCCCGCGTCTCCCCGCTCGCATGCCTCACCGTGGTCGCCCCTGCCCGCCCGTGACCTGTGCCTCGCCCCCGCGCGCATCGCCGCCCTGGGCGCGTCCTACTCCCCGCCACCGCACCGCCCGCAACCCCTTGCGCCCGTGCGGCCCGCGCGCACGCCGCCGCGCCTCCCTTCGCTCCGGCTGGCCTTGCCGCGCCGCCTCGCTCCGGCCACGGTCGCCGACGCTGGGCCTCGAGCCGGCCCCCTTCACCGCTGGCCGCAGCGACCTATCGGGTGGGCTGGCGCCCACGCCCGCTAGCGATCAAACCCGCCAAGGCCCCTAGGGCCAATGACATGTGGGGCCCAGCCAACAGAACGTTTTAAAAGAAAATGAAAAAGAATAAAAAAATAAAATTAAAAAATTAATTAATTAGTTAATTAAAGAATTATTTAACTTAATTAATTATGTTTAGATTAACCTAGTCACTAGTTAAACAAATTAACTCTGTTTAGTTAGTCTGTTAGTGAACAGTCAATGGCATGTGGGACCTAGTGCTCTGTTGACTAGTCAAAGTCCACAGTTGACCGCCGATGTCAGCTGACGTCATAAATGCTTTTCGATTAAATTAATTCCGTTAATTCTAAAAATGATTTAAATCTTTAAAAATTAATATAAAATAATCCGTAACTCGGATGAAAAAGTTTTATACATGAAAGTTGCTCAGAACGATGAGACGAATCCGAATACGCAGCCCGTTCGTCCGCCACACATCCCTAACCTATCGAACTCACAACTTTCCCCCTCCGGTTCATCTGTTCGAAAACGCGAAACACCGGGAATACTTTCCCGGATGTTTCCCCCCTTCGCCGGTATCACCTACTACCGTTGAAAGGATCGATATAGTTGACTAGAGGGGTGGGGCTGAATAGGCAACTAACATTTTTTAGCTTTTCTTTATCAAATTAAACTTTGCATCAAAATAGGTTGTCTAGATATGCAACTAAGTGGGCAACCTATATGATGCAATGACAACAAGCTCGCAAGCAAATAAGAGATATAACACGAGTAAACTTGCGAAAGTAAAGGAACGAGATAACCAAGAGTGGAGCCGGTGAAGACGAGGATGTGTTACCAAAGTTCCTTCCTTTTGAGGGGAAGTACGTCTCCGTTGGAGCGGTGTGGAGGCACAATGCTCCCCAGGAAGCCACTAGGGCCACCGTATTCTCCTCACGCCCTCACACAATGCGAGATGCCGTGATTCCACTATTGGTGCCCTTGAAGGCGGCGACCGGACCTTTACAAACAAGGTTGGGGCAATCTCCACAACTTAATTGGAGGCTCCCAACGACACCACAAAGCTTCACCACAATGGACTATGGCTCCGCGGTGACCTCAACCGTGTAGGGTGCTCAAACACCCAAGAGTAACAAGATCCGCTAGGGATAGGTGGGGGGAATCAAATTTCTCTTGGTGGAAGTGTAGATCGTGGCCTTCTCAACCAATCCCGAGCAAATCAACAAGTTTGATTGGCTAGGGAGAAAGATCGGGCAAAACTGGAGCTTGGAGCAACAATGGAGCTTTTGGGGGATGAGGTAGATCAACCGTGGGGAAGAAGACCCCCTTATATAGTGGGGGGAACAAACCAACCGTTACCCCCACTTCTGCCCCGCAGAGAGCGGTACTACCGCTGGGCCAGCGGTACTACCGCTTGCCACTATAAGCGGTACTACCGCTCCTCCTCGCGGTACTGCCGCTTGGCCCAGGGCGGTACTACCGCGGTGGGAGGGCGGTACTACCGCATACGAGCAGTACCACGGCCCCCCACTGCCGCGGCCAGTACCGTAAAACCCGATACGAAAAAAAGAGCCCTCGAATCGAGGCGGTACTAGCACGAGACCACCGCGGTACTACGGCTGGGGGCTACCAGCGGTAACACTGCTCTGGACCGGTACTACCGCTCCCAGAGCGGTACTACCGCTTGTAGCACCCAAGCGGTACTACCGCTCCATCCCGCGGTACTACCGCTGGGACCAGAGAGAGCACACAGTTGGGGGCTAACAGCGGTACTACTGCTCTGGAGCGGTACTACCGCTCCAGAGCGGTACTACCGCTTGTACCACCCAAGCGGTACTACCGCTCCGGCCCGCGGTACTACCGCTGGGACCACAGAGAGCACACTGAGAAGAGAAACGAGCCCATCATCGAAACGGAAAGGCTCGGAGGGAGGGGCAAAGGAAGTGTACGTGATGATTCCGCCCTAGCCTTTCCAAAACGGACCCCCTCTTGATAGAACGGTGATCCCTATGAAACTAGTCCACTAAACTAAACACAACAAATATGGATCAATCATGTGGTAGGAAACAATGGAACTGGGCATCCAGCGGTAGTATCGTGCCTGCCCAGCGGCAGTACCGCACCAGCGGTAGTACCGTGCCCCGCAGCGGTAGTACGGCTCCAGCGGTAGTACCGCGCCATATGAGGGGTAGTACCGCCCGAGACGGGGCCGGAGGATCCCTACTGCCGTGGTCAGATCTGGCACTACCGGGGATGCCAAATTCAAAAATAAACCTACCAAACATCAATCCAAAGAGTCTAGTTGCCTTCTCCATCCTACTCAAGCCTAGATTTGGCCAAAAATCTAGAGATGCAACTACTATTGCCCCTAAAACGCGAGATCTGAAAACTAGACAAGAAGAGAAGAGGAACGGGGGCAATACCGGCATCCATGGCAAGAGGACGAGGTGGGGATCGACTCCACCGAAGGAAATGGGAAGGAATGGTCCGGAGACGGAGGGCCGCCGGAGCCCTCCCGCGGTGAGATGGCGCTGGAGAGAGAGGAAGAGGAACCAGGGACGAAGCAAATGGGTATGGGGGGAGGAAACCACCCCTGCCCACGACTTAACCCCCTGGCCCCGCCCCTCAGCGGTAGTACCGTGGTGATGGGCGGTAGTACCGCTTAGCCACATAAGCGGTAGTACCGCTCCGTAGAGCGGTAGTACCGCTCCAGCGGTAGTACCGCGCCTGCACAACGGTAGTACCGCCCAGCACAACTCAAACAAGACTCAACACCTATGGCGTAAAACGAAAGACGGGAAACAACGGCAAGTAGACCAACAAGAGCACCAGCAAGAGAACAAGAACCACACGCCTCTATACGAGAGGGCGGTGGCCGAGGCCACCTATGTTTGAGTCACTTGGTATGGCACCGCGAAGACCTTGGGCCCATGACCAAAGCTCGTCTTTGAAGCACAAGTACCATAAAAAATGGCTAATGTGAAAGAGTGCGATTAGTTTATGCATTATGGGGGGAGGAAGAGTTCATTGAGAGAACAACACTCCCCCTAAGTCCATGGCTACACCTAGACAAGAATGCACAATGAATGTGAGGGGCGTGCAAAGGTTCAAACCACATTGCTCGAATCAATGATATTTAGTTGATGCCTTAACTCGCGAAATCTTGCTTCATCCACTGGCTTCGTGAAAATATCTGCAAGGTTATCATGAGTGTTGACATAGTTGAGCTCGATCTCCCCTCGCCTAATATGATCCCGTATGAAGTGATACCGAATCTCAATATGCTTCGTCTTGAAGTGTTGCACCGGGTTGAGAGAAATCTTGATGGCACTTTCATTGTCACACCAAAGAGGCACTTTTTCACAAATGACACCGTAGTCCTTTAAAGTTTGCCTCATCCATAAGAGTTGTGCACAACAACTCCCGGCTGCCACATACTCTGCTTCGGTGGACAAGAGAGACACACAACTTTGCTTTTTAGAAGATCAACTTACCAAAGAGCAACCAAGAAATTGGCACCCTCCGGAAGTGGACTTCCTATGCACTTTGTCTACCGCCCAATCGGAGTCCGAATAACCTACAAGCTTGAAGTTTGCTCCTCTTGGGTACCATAATCCAAAGTTTGGGGTATGAGCCAAATATCGAAAGATTCGCTTGACCGCCACAAAGTGGCTTTCCTTAGGTGTGGCTTGAAACCGTGCACAAATTCTCACACTCAACATGATATCCGGTCTAGATGCACAAAGGTAAAGCAAGGATCCAATCATGGAGCGATATACCTTTTGATCCACCGCTTTACCATTGGGATCAATGTCAAGTTGGCACTTGGTGGGCATTGGAGTGGAAGCCGGCTTGACATCACTTAGCTTGAATCTCTTTAGCATGTCTTGAGTGTATTTGGCTTGGTTGATGAAGGTTACTTCTCTTCTTTGTTTGATTTCGAATCCGAGAAAGAACTTCAACTCTCCCATCATAGACATCTTGAACTTTGAGGTCATGAGAGCGGCAAATTCTTCATTGAAGGCTTTGTTAGGGGAACCAAAAATAATGTCATCAACATATAGTCGGCACACAAACAACTCCCCTTTGACCTTCTTAGTAAAAAGAGTGGGGTCGATTTTCCCGATTTCGAATCCACGATCTTGTAACAACTCCGTAAGATGCTCATACCACGCACGTGGGGCTTGTTTAAGGCCATAGAGCGCCTTGTGGAGTTGATACACATGATCGGGGAAATAGGGATCTTCGAACCCGGGGGGTTGTTTAACATATACCAACTCATTTATGGGACCATTAAGAAAAGCACTCTTCACATCCATTTGTTGCAATGTGAAATTATGATGAGAAGCATAAGCAATCAACAAACGGATAGATTCAAGGCGAGCGACGGGGCAAAGGTTTCACCGTAGTCGATACCCTCGACTTGGGAGTAGCCTTGTGCCACCAAACGAGCCGTGTTGCGAACAATGATTCCATGAGCGTCTTGCTTGTTCTTGAATATCCACTTGGTTCCAATGACATTATGATTCCCGGTTGGCCTTGGCACTAATTTCCACACTTGGTTATGTTCGAAGTTGTTGAGTTCTTCATGCATGGCATTGAGCCAATCCGGGTCCTCGAGCGCTTCATAAACCTTTTGGGGTTCGACACAAGAAACAAACGCATGATTTTCACAATAGTTTGCTAATTGTCTACGAGTGCTTACCCCCTTTCTTAGGCTTCCAACCACATTCTCCATGAGATGACCTTTGGTGGTGAGCTTGGAAGCGATCTTAGCGGCACGACGCTCAAATTCCTCCTCGGAAGTGAAGTGAGGAGGGGTTACTTGATCATCTTGAGTGTCGTCTTGAGCTTGTTCTTGATCTTGAACTTGCTCGAGGGGAGGAACTTGACCTTGGGCATCATTTGGTGGATCACCACCATCTTGAGGTTGATCTTGCCCTTGATCTTGTTCATGAGGTTGAGGGCCTTCACTTTGTTCTTCGGAAGCGTGTGGGTCTTGGGTTGGTGATGGCTCCACTTGAGTGGAGCATTGTCCTTCTCCTTCGGCCACAAGGGGTTCCTCAATGGGTAGGATATATCCAACACCCATTCTTCTTATGGCTTGGGGAGGAATTTCATCACCTACATCACAAGTACCACTTTGCTCCACTTGGGAGCCGTTATTCTCATCAAACTCCACGTTACACGTCTCCTCAATAAGTCCCGTGGATCTATTGAGAACACGGTAAGCATGGGAGTTTGTAGCATAACCAACAAATATGCCCTCATGAGCTCTAGTCTCAAATTTAGACAAACGAACACCTTTCTTGAGAATGAAACACTTACACCCGAACACCCGAAAGTACTTGAGGTTGGGCTTGTTACCGGTGAGTATCTCATATGGAGTCTTGTTCAAGCCTTTGCGGAGATAGAGCCGATTTGAAGCATGACACACGGTGTTGATGGCTTCGGCCCAAAAGTTGTATGGAGACTTGAACTCCGCCATCATGGTCCTTGCCGCATCCATCAACGTCCGGTTCTTCCTCTCCGCAACACCATTTTGTTGAGGGGTGTAAGGTGCGGAATATTGATGCTTGATCCCCTCATCACTAAGAAAATCATCCAGGGTGTTGGTCTTGAACTCGGTGCCGTTGTCACTTATTATAGTCAAGATCTTTGCATTGTGTTGACGTTGGGCTTCATTTGCAAAGTCAATGACTGTTTGTTGGGTCTCACTCTTCCTCTTGAAAAAATACACCCAAGTGTATCTAGAATAGTCATCCACAATTACCAAGCAATATTTTCTACCCCCAAGACTATCAAAGGATGGAGGCCCAAAGAGATCCAAATGAAGGAGCTCCAAGGGCCTCTTCGAGTAAATGAGAGTCGTGGGAGGGTGAGCCTTCTCATGAAGCTTCCCTTCGATACAAGCACTGCAAGCACGATCTTTAGCAAAACTAACGTTCGTTAGTCCACAGACATGGTCCCCCTTGAGAAGACTTTGCAAAGATCTCATATTGACATGGGCTAAACGGCGATGCCAAAGCCATCCCACGTCAACTTTAGCCATTAGGCATGTCGCGGTCTTAGTGGGTCGCTCCGAAAGTTAATCACATAGAGACCGTTCTCGACATGCCCAACAAAGGCTACTTTAAGAGTCTTACTCCACAAGAGGGCCACGGTATCAATATCAAAGAAAGTGGCAAAGCCCATGATAGCAAGTTGACGAACGGAAAGTAAATTGTATGCAAGGGACTCAACTAGCATGACCTTCTCGATCGTGAGATCATGAGAAATGACAACTTTGCCGAGTCCCAATACCTTAGAAGACGAGGCATCACCCCACTCGACATTGGTGGGCATAGATGGAATCTTGTGCACGTCCACCACCAAGTCCTTGCTTCCGGTCATATGATTTGTAGCTCCACTATCGAGCAACCATGATCCCCCACCGGAAGCAAACACCTACAAGAGATCAATGCTTGGTTTTAGGTACCCATTTTGTAATGGGTCCTTTGATGTTAGTAACAAGGGTCTTAGGAACCCAAATGGACCATTCAATATACTCATGAGGAGAACCAACAAATTTGGCATAAACATGCCCATCACTTGCACGACATAACACATAAGAAGGATTAAAATCGTCGGCTTTGTTGGATGGGGTGGTATTGCCCTTCTTGACACCGTCACCCTTCGCATTGTTTTTCTTCTCCTTGGAAGTACCCTCTCCCTCCTTCACAAAAGTTTGCTTGAGAGGGGGAGATCGTTTGGTCTTGTCATTCTTCTTCTTGTTCTTGGGCTTGGGTGCGAACCCAATCCCCTCCTTGGCCACAACTTCCTTTTGATTTCTCAAAAGGTCGTTGAGGTTCTTCTCACCTTGTATGCATGACACAAGGCCTTTCTCAAGTTGCTCCTTCAACTTAGCATTCTCCTCAACAAGATGCACATGCTCACAACAAGAGTTAGTAGCATTTGCATTATCAATTAACACCATATGAGGAAAGGTGGCTTTCTCCTTAGTTAGCTTTACTTGGAGTTGATCATGAGACTCCTTGAGGCTAGCATGAGCACCCTTCAAGACTTTGTGAGCCTTGTCGAGAATGTCAAACTCCTCTTCAAGTCTAGCAAGATCAACCCCAAATTTTGCCTTCTCAGAGTTTAGCACACGAGACACAACAAAAAGAGCATGATCAAGATCTTCCTTTAACTTAGCATGATCATCGTTGTATGACTCCTCAAGAGCCAAACGAAGACCACGCTCTTCGTCAAGAGCATTGGAAAGATCCGAAATCTCATCGGCATAGTCACGACTATGCCCCTCCATCTTAGAGATGGTATCTTCGTGAGCCTCGATCATGTCATTGGCTTCACCAAGTTGTTCCAAGAGAGCAACGAAGTGCTTCTTGGATTTACCCTTGAGTTTACTCATAAAGATCTCAAACTCATTTTCCTCCACATTTGTCCCCTCATGTTCATCAATGCTATCCATCGAAGAAGGATGACTAATGATGGTAGTTTTGATGTTGGAGGTTACCTTATTGGTGGCTTTAGCCATGAGGCACTTGGCGGTGATGTTCTCATTGGGTGAGTCGAAGAGAGACACCCGTGGAGTCTTCGCAATGGCAACGGAGGCCATGGCAACCGACTCACCATCTTCATCATCATCATCATCCTCATTGTACTCTTCTTGTACCACCAACGCCTTGGGAGGAGCCTTCTTGGTGAAGTTGCTCTTGTTGGGGAACGACTTGGCCTTGTCTTTTCTAATGAGCTTGCCACCATTGTCTTCCCTCTTCTCGTAAGGGCACTCCGCAACAAAGTGGCTCACATTGCCACAATTGAAGCAAGTCCTCACCCGTTGCTTGCCCTTTGCGCCACTTGAATTGCTCTTGTTGAAGTTTGGCCTTGTGTTCTTCTTGCTCCAAAATTGCCTTGAAGCAAGAGCCATGTGTTCATGATAGGCATACTTCGTATCTTCGAGGTTGCCCTCTTCTTCTTCCTCTTCATCCTCTTCCTCCATACTAACCTTGGCCTTTAGAGCAAGGTTGGGCTTCTTTACTCTTTGAGAACGAAGAACCGCATTGTCGGCGGTCTTGTCCAAGATGCTCATAGCAAAAAATTCATCCAACACTTCACTTGATGACAAGGTGTGGAAGTCCGGCCTTTGACGAATTACGGAAGACATTGCTTTGTGGTAGGGCATCATTGCCTTGAGGAATTTGCGCTTGATCCAATTGTCATCCGTGTCTTTACTTCCATGATCTCGGAGAGAGACCGCGAGTTTGGTTACCCTCCGAAAAAGCTCGCGAGGTTCTTCATCTTCTTTCATTGCAAACTCGTCGGCTTCATCTTGCACCAATTCATAGTTGGAGCGTTGAATGCTTGCGCTTCCGCGATAGAGGGAAACAACTTGGAGCCAAGCATCTTTGGCCACAGTGTATGGCCGGAGATGAGGAAGATCTTCGGGTGGGATTGCTTCTTGGATGATGAAGAGAGCATTCTCATTGAATTGATGATCCACAACTTCTCTAGGAGTGAAGTTACTTCGGTCATGCGGATAAAAACCCTCTTCAATGATTCTCCAAAGGTTAGTGTTCACATGATTTAAATGACGCTTAAAACCATAGACCCAAGAATCAAAATCTACATTCTTCTCAATCTTAGGGGCCGGGCCGGCATGATTCAAATGAGTGGAAGGGAGCGGTCCACCATAGACAGGTCGAGGTTCCACATGGGCAAAGATGTCGGTCCCATTTTTATCACTAGAAAAAGGAGCTTCCTCGCTAGAAGCTTCCCCCTTGTCGGAGGTAGCATCTGTCACCTTGTTAGCGGGATCACCCACTTTCAACGGTGCGGTGGTAAGTTTAAGCCCTTCTAAGAATTTATTCAACATGCTTTCGACCTTGGTCGTCATGGAGGTTTTCAATGTGTCCAACACCACATTGAATTCCTCACGAGAGACCGCGGTTCCCCCATCTCCCGTAGACGAGACTGGATTCTCACCGGAGTGCTCCTCCACACCGTCTACAACGTCAACCATACTCTTTGGACAGTAAAGTCCTTAATAAAGAAACCTGGCTCTGATACCAATTGAAAGGATCGATATAGTTGACTAGAGGGGGGGGGGTGAATAGGCAACTAAGAATTTTTAGCTTTTCTTTATCAAATTAAACTTTGCATCAAAATAGGTTGTCTAGATATGCAACTAAGTGGGCAACCTATATGATCCAATGACAACAAGCTCGCAAGCAAATAAGAGATATAACACGAGTAAACTTGCGAAAGTAAAGGAACGAGATAACCAAGAGTGGAGCCGGTGAAGACGAGGATGTGTTACCGAAGTTCCTTCCTTTTGAGGGGGAGTACGTCTCCGTTGGAGCGGTGTGGAGGCACAATGCTCCCCAAGAAGCCACTAGGGCCACCGTACTACCGCGGTGGGAGGGCGGTACTACCGCATACGAGCGGTACTACGGCCCCCACTGCCGCGGCCAATACCGTAAAACCCGACACAAAAAAGAGCCCTCGAATCGAGGCGGTACTAGCACGAGACCACCGCGGTACTACGGCTGGGGGCTACCAGCGGTACTACTGCTCTGGAGCGGTACTACCGCTTGTAGCACCCAAGCGGTACTACCGCTCCGTCCCGCGGTACTACCGCTGGGACCAGAGAGAGCACACAGTTGGGGGCTAACAGCGGTACTACTGCTCTGGAGTGGTACTACCGCTCCAGAGCGGTACTACCGTTTGTACCACCCAAGCGGTACTACCGCTCCGGCCCGCGGTACTACCGTTGGGACCACAGAGAGCACACTGAGAAGAGAAACGAGCCCATCATCGAAAAGGAAAGGCTCGGAGAGAGGGGCAAAGGAAGTGTACGTGATGATTCCGCCCTAGCCTTTCCAAAACGGACCCCCTCTTGATAGAACGGTGATCCCTATGAAACTAGTCCACCAAACTAATTCGAAAGGACTACACCGTCTTCGCTTCAAGATCCGAGGGGAGGGAATCGTCTCGTGCCAAAAGGATGAATCTCTGAAAAACACTCAATGCACACGATTAGTCCGCAAAAGCATTGTCATCAATCACCAAAACATCTTAGGGAAAAATATGCCCTTACAACCGTGATTGGGCACGCCTAGCATCACGCTTTGTCATGGCATGCATCGTCATGCATTTGTTTGCATTGTATTTATTGTTTCTTCCCCCTCTTCTCTCCGGTAGACTACGAGACCGACGCCGCTGCTGGTGCCCCGACCGACTACGCTGTTGATGACCCCTCCTAATTGCCAGAGCAACCAGGCAAGCCCCCCCCTTGATCACCAGATATCGCCTATTCTTCTCTATACTGCTTGCATTAGAGTAGTGTAGCATGTTACTGCTTTCCGTTAATCCTATCCTGATGCATAGCCTGTCATTGTTGCTACAGTTGTTACCCTTACCTGCTATCCTACTGCTTAGTATAAGATGCTAGTGTTCCATCAGTGGCCCTACACTCTTGTCCGTCTGCCATGCTATACTACTGGGCCGTGATCACTTCGGGAGGTGATCACGGGTATGTTCTATATACTTTATATACATGGCACCTGTGGTGACTAAAGTCGGGTCGGCTCGTTGAGTACCCGCAAGTGATTCTGATGAGGGGGCTGAAAGGACAGGTGGCTCCATCCCGGTAGAGGTGGGCCTGGGTTCCTGACGGCCCCCGGCTGTTACTTTATGGTGGAGCGACAGGGCAGGTTGAGACCACCTAGGACAGAGGTGGGCCTGGCCCTGGTCGGTGTTCGCAGATACTTAACACGCTTAACGAGATCTTGGTATTTGATCTGAGTCTGGCCATTTGGTCTATACGCACTAACCAACTACGCGGGAACAGTTATGGGCACTCGGCGTCGTGGTATCAGCCGAAGATCTTTTTGACGTCAGTGACTGAGTGGCGCGCGCCGCATTGGAACGTAAGCTCGCGCTTGTATTAAGGGGGCTAGGTCTGCTTCCGGTCGCGTACGCAACGTGCAGGTGTGCAATGGGCGATGGGCCCAGATCCCTGCGCGCTTAGGGTTTAGACCGGCATGCTGACCTCTCTGTTGAGCCTAGGTGGGGCTGCGACGTGTTGATCTTCCGCGGCCGGGCATGACCCAGAAAAGTGTGTCCGGCCAAATGGGATCGAGCGTGTTGGGTTATGTGGTGCACCCCTGCAGGGAAGTTTATCTATTCGAATAGCCGTGTCCCTCGGTAAAAGGACGACCCGGAGTTGTACCTTGACCTTATGACAACTAGAACCGGATACTTAATAAAATACACCCTTCCAAGTGCCAGATACAACCCGGTGATCGCTCTCTAACAGGGCAACGAGGAGGGGATCGCTGGGTAGGATTATGCTATACGATGCTACTTGGAGGACTTCAATCTACTCTCTTCTACATGCTGCAAGATGGAGGCTGCCAGAAGCGTAGTCTTCGACAGGATTAGCTATCCCCCTCTTATTCTGGCATTCTACAGTTCAGTCCACCGATATGACCCTTTACACATATACCCATGCATATGTAGTGTAGCTCCTTGCTTGCGAGTACTTTGGATGAGTACTCACGGTTGCTTTTCTCCCTCTTTTCCCCTTTCTATACCTGATTGTCGCAACCAGATGCTGGAGTCCAGGAGCTAGAGATCCCGAGGATGATTCTACGTGGAGTTTAGCTTCGAGGAGTAGTTAGGAGGTCCCAGGCAGGAGGCCTTGCCTTTTCGATCGTTGCTACTTTTGTGCTAGCCTTCTTAAGGCAAACTTGTTTAACTTATGTCTGTACTTAGATATTGTTGCTTCCGCTGACTCGTCTATGATCGAGCACTTGTATTCGAGCACTCGAGGCCCCTGGCTTGTATTATGATGCTTGTATGACTTATTTATGTTGTAGAGTTGTGTTGTGGTATCTTCCCGTGAGTCCCTGATCTTGATCATACACATTTGCGTGCATGATTAGTGTACGGTCAAATCGGGGGCGTCAGAACCTTACTAGTCTAAATGGTGTTTGTGTGTGTTGTGCTTGTTAAACACATTGTACGTAGTATATCATACATGGTTTAGATTCCGAACATCTAGCTAGAGCATACATGTACTATGATTTGAATTCAACATAAAATCTATACATATATTTGAATTTGAGATTGTATGTACATGTAGTTCGTATTTATGTAAGAATGTACTTCTCCTATATTCATGTCATGTGTTGTGAAGATAATATTTAGATGGTTGTATAACTAACCCGAGTACAATCCCATTCAAACAGGGAAAATGTACTCAAATTTAGTCCATATGCTAGACAACACACATTGTTTTTTTATTGTTGAGGGAAGTGCAAATTGTTTTGGTACTGTACACGTTATGTTTGTTGTCCTGATTTTTTTTATTTTTTTGTTGTATTTGAATGCATTTCTAGTAATATAGTAAAACGGGACATGGCTCTCTCTAGTGATGAGGTGCGAATTGTCTTTTTTTGGGTACATGTTAAGCTTGTTCTCCCAAAATTTCAAGTCGTGCCTTGTTATGCCGAAATTTCAAGCTAGCGTCTCTGTCTATTGTGCTACGAAACTTCCGCTTCTTCAACCCACGCCTTGTTACCCCGAAATATTTAAGATATATCTTTGTCTCGTTGTGCTCTGACAACTCCCTCCATCTCAACCCGCGCCTTGCTATTCCAAAATTACAACGCGCGCGAAAACTCCCACCTCCTGTGAAATCCCGACACATGAAATGCCTGTGATACCCCTGAACCGAAAGAACCGCCTAGGTCAAATCGGTGGGGGTAATTTCGTAACTTACCCCACATTTCAGACAAGCGCGTCCCTAAGCCATGGTTCCCCGCTCCCATCCCATCCGCCCACCCATTCGTACACCGAGGCCACAAAAACCCGCGAAGCCCCACACCCTCCTCCGTCCGCCACCCAGCCGGAGCCTCTTCCTCGACGATGTTGTCCACAGCAACACCTCGACGTCCCTCATCCACCGTACCGGATGAGGATCCGTCGTCGATCTCATCGTCCCGCCGGTTCAGCCACCCCGTCCTCCACCTCCAAGGAGCTGCCCCGACGTTCCCCTCGCCTTTCGCACCACCTCCATTCCCACACCGCCGTCTTCACCTGCACCACCGGAAGAGCATCATCATCACCGTTTCCTCGGATGAAGCTGAGGCCTAATGGGCGCCACCAAAGAGATTGTACACTAATCACCGCATTTTCTTCTTGATTCGATCTCACGGTGCTGTCGGCGCTCTGTCCCGAGCCGACACGGCGCGGCTCCATCCACGGCGGCGTCGCCGGCCACTTCCTCCATGGCATCGCTCCCTCGGCAGCGACATCCACATCAGTAGGAGCTGCTGCTGCTTTAGCTCTCGCTCGCGTTGCTGCTCTGCTCTTGCTCTCGGCCCCCTGCTTGGTCTGCTCTTGCTATTGCTCTTGCTCTTGCTCGCACTGCTGCTCTCGCTCTTGCTCTTGTTTGTGATGCTACTCTGATTTAGCTACACTTCAGTCAACTGAATCGACTTTTGGGTCAGTCGATTTTCAGGGGTGGGGGGCTCGCCGGAGTTAAGGAAGAACCAGCCGCAACGGGGAGGGGGGCTCGCCGGAGAGGTACCCCACTATCTATCTTAGGGTTCAGGGTGGGGCGGTGGTGGGGCGGAGGCGTGGGGATCGCCAGAGAAAAAGCTCGGCACGGGGGGCCTAGAGGGATGGCCGCGGCGGCGGCAGACCGGCGGTGGGGAGTGGTTTCAGGGCGAGCGGGGCGGCGCACCGCCGGCCGTGCGCGGCGGGGGGCGGCTGTTTGGCCGGTGGTGGCTGGCGGCTCAGGGTAGCCTCACCTGATGCTGCTACATGACCAGCTGCCCCGGCTCTCGCACGCGCTGCTGCTGCTGCTTTTCTGCTACTAGTGCGTTCAGTTTTGACAGAAAAATGCAGTTTTGACAGTTAAGTTCAGTTTCCACAGTTAAATTCAGTTTCGACAGTTAAGTTCAGAGATGAGCGGCTGATGTATTTTACATCTAGCACTTTGTGGTTATGTATTTTAGTCATCTATTGCAGATGCTATTAGAATTCCACTCAGGTTAACGTTGTCTCTCTTGTCCTGCATCAGCCTCGGCGTCGTACAACTCACCGGAGCTGCTCCAACGACGAAACCCTCCATCACAGCGGAGCAGTACCCCGGGCTCCATCTCCAGACACCTAAGATCTTCTTCCCCTTCTCCGACAGCCAAGTCAGCCGGATCATCGTCACCGACCAACCTAATCACGCCGAGATCGACATGGCTTCGCCAAAGAGGTTGTACACTTGTTGCATCTCTTTTTTACTCTACATGTTATATATATTGTCCACTGAGCACACGCAGTAACGTGAAATACGATTAGTTTCTCCTACTATATGACAAGCAGTGAGGTACCAGGCACCTTAGCTATCCGTGATGGACTCTCTTGAACACCATCATTATTTATCTCTGTGCGTTTGAGCTGTGCATTTGTCGATGGGCCTGGGAGTTGAGCTAGTAGGGTAGTGGCCTGGGTCCAAAGTAATAGAAGTAGCACAAAAACATTTTTTGAGTGTAGGCTTTTCCTTGCTCAAGCCTGCCTACTAGGATCGCCAGTGCTTGAAAGGAAAAGTGAAGGAAAACATAGGAATTGGAAAGTTTCCTATGGTACTACTATTCATGAATTTGGTTCAAATGAATGGAGCAAAGGAAAACTGTAGGATTTGTTCCTTTAGTGTCTCCTTGAAAGAAAAACCGTAGGAATTTTAATTTCCACTTTTCCTCCTTTTCAATTCCTATTCATGAAGCACAAGACTAAGAGATAGTAGCATAATAGCATTATAACCGTACATTTTCTTGTGGTTTGACTTAATCTCACCTTGCTTCTTTGCATCATGTGATCTTCCAAGTCTTGTGAATCAAACACCCAAATTGGCATAAATCCTGTGTTTTTAAATTCTCTGTTTTGCACGTGCATTCCTATCCTATTCTTGTCTATTTCCTATCCCTGCATTGTTAGAATCCTCAAATTCAAACTAGCCCTTACACAATTACTTCTGTTACAGATATGTGTCAAAGAAAACCTTGTGTGGTTTGTCCTGCTCCTGCTACGTTGTGTTCCACCCCAGCTCAGCTGCTCTAACGACGGAAGGGTTCACCACAGCAGGGATCCGCTCTCCAGACTGTCTTTCGCCGCCTCATATCTTCTTCCCCGCCGCCGGCAGCCACGATAACTGCATTACTATCATCAACTAAGCAGATGACCTTGAGTACTACACGGGTACGCAAGAGAGGTCGCACTCTTCCTTGTCTGCTTACGTTATGCATCGCTTAATATGATGACATGCTACTTTATCGTCGTGTTCACCTATTAGACTCCGAGTCAGGTCCAAACTAATGCTGAAACTTGAATTTTTAAATGGTCGTGGGGTACATATTGGGGCAGCAATCAGTACTATTTGTCTACTATCTGGTTAATCTCGGGTGTCTACTATGAGTTTCATGTTGGGTGCAAACAAACATTAAAGGAGCCATTATCTGTATTTTTTAACTAAAACTATTATCTGCCTGCTATCATTGGTTTTGGGTCTATCCACAGTTTGCTACCATCACTCTGGATTTGTGGATGCACTCCGTACATAATCTCACTATGTTTTATTCCTATGCATGTCAGTTATTTTACACAATGGAACTGAACATGTAGAGCAAAAAAGACGAGCCTTGCGTGGCAATAAAATTTCATGCTGACGTCGCTCCATGGTGGGCGCAAAGGCCGCCCCCCCTCCACCCATTTCAGATCGTAATCAAGAGAAAGATAACTGTTCTGAGGGGGATTCAGAAGGAGAAGACCACTCTTAGTTACCCCCTGAGGTCTTCGCTCTAACTTGGCATGCTGATGTTGGTAATATCATGCATATGGTGCCTTGCATTGCTTACTGGATACATCAAATATGTCATCTGCTTAGTTTAGACATGCTTTGTGTCAGTGCCATCTGTTTAGTTTCTTTATCATATATGTGAATCATGCAATGCCATCTTGTTTAGCCAGGCATCATATATGTGAATTTTCCAATGCCACCCTAGTTAGCCAGTCATCTTATATGTGAATTATATCATGCCATAATTTTTTTATTACGTGTTAAATTTGTCAACAATTTTAGTACATTCAATTACTCTTCCTGTGCATCAGCCATTCGGCACGGTCATGGAAAAATCTGAAGTGGAAACAAGGTCTTCAGAGCAGACAATGCTATCCGAATAAGCGCATGTCTTGCTGGTTACGCATAGCTCCTCAGAGGAGGATTCAGAGACAGATGACCAGTCCTATTTACCCCCCCCCCCCCCGAGGAGCATGCTCTAACTTGGCAGGGTTATGTTGCTCATATCGTGCGTATGGTATCTTGCATTGCTATGTCATTTGCTTAGTTTAGACATGCTTTGTGTGAATGCCACCTGTTTAGTGTCTAATTACCATATATGTGAATTATGTGATGCCATCTTATTGCAAGACATTATATATGTGAATTATGCAATGCTATCTTGTTGCAGGGCATTATATATGTCAATTATGCAATGCCATGCTCTTTAGCCAAGCGTCATATATGTGAATTATATCATGCCGTCCTTTTTTTGTATTTCTCGTTGCATTTGTCGATAATGTTTGTATATTCAACTGCTCTTCCTGTGCATCAGCCATTTGAATTGGTGATGGAGAAACTCGAGTGAAAACATGGTCTTCAGAGCAGACAATGCTACCTGCCGAAGCAGATATCTTGCTGGTTACAGATAGCTCTTCAGGGGAGGATTCAGAGGCAGATGACCAGTCCTATTATCCCCCTGAGGTGTATGCTCAAACTTGGCAGGGTTATATTACTCATATCATGCATATGTTGTATTGCAATGCTTAGTTTTTACATCATATGCACAATATTGAATGCCATCTTCTTAGTTGACACATCATATATGCGATTGCCCTCTGCTCACTTGCTTAGTATATAAATCATATATTTGAATTATATCATGCCAAGATGTTTACATACACAACATGTATCTGAATTATGGCATGCCAACCCATTTTCTAAAGACATAATATAGTTATATCATCTCATCCTGTTTACGTAGTCATCATATTTTGAATTATGTCATTCTATCCTGTTTACTTAGCCATCATACATTTGAAATTGTGTCATGCTATCCTGTTTAATTAGCCATCATATATGTGAAATTATGTCCTGCTATTCTGTTTGGTTAGACAACATAAATGTGAATTATTTCATGCCCTGTTTTCTTCCCTACTATCCATTGCACCTGTCTATCTTACAATGTCTGTACATTCAATTACTTTTCTTGTTTATCAGCCATTTCAATTGGAGGGGGTGATGCCAGTATCTGTGGGAGTAAAAACACGGTCTTCAGAAAAGATTGTGCTACCTGTCGTTGCAGATAGAAACACGGTTGTACTTGCCCAAGAACCAGCCCCACCACACATAACTCAGGCTCACGCAGATTGTACCCCTACCCAGTTGGACAGAGAACCAGCTACACCCCTTCTAACCCCAACCCCAGCAGATAGTAACCCAGTTCCAGTTGACACAGCACCATCTCCACCACAGAGCACCCAAACACGAGCAGTTAGTAAGGCAACTGCAGTGCCCAAAGCACGAGGACCACCACTCCGAACCCCAAGTCAACGCTTAAAGCAGAAGAAGAATTGTTCTCAGGTCAGGTTCCGTAGCTATGGTTCATACTACTTTGCTCTTGCATCACTGTATTTACTCATACCAACTAATTTCAAATTGAAGGATGCAATTGAAACTCCAATGGCGCAACAGGTATGTTTTAAACATGTTTCTTTAACGTGTTTGCTGTTGTAACTTGCTCTATGTTGATTTCAGTTTCAATTGAATAAACAGTTATGTTCTCATGCCATGCACATTACAAGTGTTGTTATTGTTGTGTAGTTTCCCACACTTATATTCTGTCTATGCTGCTTTGTCTAAAATAGATATGATTCAAACTATATCTATCTTGATTTGGCAACATAAACTAGAATGATATAGACCATACAGTGACCATACTACAGAGATATATGTTTGTTTCATGCTGTTATCCTGTCCACCTTACTACTGAACTGGTTTAACAAAATGAGTTTCATATGCTACATTGTAAACCTGTGATGTGTTTGCTTGTTTCTCTTTTAGAACACGGATAAAATATTGGAGAAGAGTACCCCGTTATGCAACGGTAAAGGAAGTAATGCAGATAAGGTTCAAGATAGTGAGACATCCCTGTTGGTATCCAAAAAAGCTGATAAAAACTATATTGAAGACACTGAGACAACCCCAAAGTCCTGTCTTGATGTAGTGTTCGAGTTACTGGCTACTACTGCTGGCACCAGCTCTTCGAACTCGCTGCCTGAATCAGTTTGGCTTCTTGAGTCTCAACTTGAAGTTGAAAGACATCGATCAGATGTTATGCGACAGGAAGCCGAAGGACTGAGGAAGTCCCTGCAGAATCCAGATGCGTACTTACTGGTGCAACAGCAAGTGCCGGAGGATTTAAGCGCCAAACATTATGGGTATTTACTGATGCGTACTTACTGGTGCAACATTATGCATACTTACTGATGCGTATTTACAGAAAGTTAATAAGCTTGCTAAGCATCTTGCCAGCATTATGGGTACCCAGGATATTGTTTCTTGAGCTCTTCTAAAGTGGTTTCAGTTCTGGACTTGTTTTGCTGCGGCGTTTTTTTGCATTGGTCGCCAACTTTGACAACCAGTGTATATGATATGCTGCTTTGTTCCCTATATTTGCACTGGTGGCGAACTTTGATGCCCAGTGGATGTAATATGCGTAATAGCCGTGATAGCCTAGCATAAGTTGCTTGCTTATTTATTTCCTTGTTGTCTTGTTTATTTGTTTGCTTGTAGTCAGTACAGTTCTTTTTTCGTGGTTTGCTATTGGCCGCAATAACCTATTTTTTAAAACTAGGCCACAATAACCACGGGCTACATATTTACTGTAGTTACCATGGGCCTCCTACGGGCCCTAGAAACAATGGGCCTTCTTAGGGCCGTAGAAAGAATGGGCCTTCTACGGGCCATAACATCAATGGGCCTTCTACGGGCCGTAGCATCAATGGGCCTTCTACGTGCCGTATGATCGATAGGCCAAACATGGGCCAATAACAGACCGCATTATGGCCGTAAACGGGCTAGATTTGGAACCGTCAGTTCATGGGCCGACAATAATAGGCCGTCGTTAATCGGCCGTATTTGATGACATTATGAAAACGGCCCAACGGAGTAATGGACCACAAACGGGCCGATTGTAACCGCAGGCTGAATTTGGCCCACAGGCAAAAAAGGCCAATGACGGGACGTAAGTAAACGAATGCTGGAAATGAGCCCAAGAATAAATGGGCCCTGAGAAGGCCGGAAGATAACACGGATTGGAAATGGCCCAATGGAATAATGGGCTGTTAATGGGTATAAAGGGGTACACTGTTCATTGCAGGCCAGATTCACCACGGGCCGTTAATGGGCCAAGAGTTACAAATGGTCTCGTATGGGCCGAAAGACATCATGGGCCATACATGGGCCAGAAGTTACAACGGGCTGGAATCATATTGGAAGGCCTAGATGAAGCTACTGGGCTTAATTCGGCTAGGCCGTAACGGGCCGTGAGTTAGCGGGCCGTAAATGGGCTATATACGAACTGGCCGTTAACAGGCTTTCCGTGGGCCGGCCCGTTACCTTTTGACCAAGTCAAACGGGCCGGCCTTTTCACCGGAATGGGCGTCTGTTGGGCCGTGCCACGTGTCGACGTATCATAGACGAGTCCTGTCCAATGAATGGATGACATGTGTGCCAACGGTGAGCCAACACGTGTTTCCTCCGGCCAATGAGAATTTTACACGTGGAAAATCCTCATTGGTTCGGGCTGTTAGCGGGTTATCGGATCCAAAACCAGACCTGATAGCTTAACGGCGTCCCGTTACGGTGGATGCCACATGTCGGTCACCCTTGACGAAAGCACTTCCATGACGCGCGATTTATCGTCATGGAAGTGGACATTTTCGTGATGATAATTTTGGTAATGTCATGGAACACTTCTACGACAGCACATGTATGACTATCTTGATACTTTCATAAATTTGCCATGGATGTACATGCCTGACAGAAAACGTGACCTACTGTGACAAACACGTATCATCACGGAAGTGTCTTTTTTTGTAGTGTTTGTAACCTAAAAATGTCTCGTGTGAAAAATATGGTTGTTGTTGGAGGCGCTCTTAGAGCATCTACATGTGGACTTGGCAAATTTGACTCCTCAAATGCGTGTGAACACGTCCGGACACGTCCGCAGACATTGACCCTCACGCCTCAAATATTTTATACTACAACCAAATACCTCAAATCTGTATTATTACATGCAACATAACCTATCTTTAAGAGGAGCTCGCCGGCTCTGCCGTGTCCTTGTCCGGCGACCGACTACACTCCCCAGAGTGTTGGTCTGTTCGCCGGCAAGGAAGAGTAGGGCATGGGACACAAGGCGCCGCTGTCGCCCATGCCCTACTCTTCCTCGTTGGAGCCCCCGGACCCTCACGGTGCCGGTGGATGTCAGATCGATGATGGGTTCGTCCTTGGACGAGCCGGCGACATCCGCCACAACACAGTTGTGGAGCCCGCATTGCTGCACCATACGGGGCGCCGGAGAATGGGAGTCCGCCTATCCAACGTCTACTGCCACGAGGGCTATCGCCGCCTCCCGCGCCCGCTGCCTCGCAAGGCGGGCACGCCGAACCATGTTTGCGTCGAACGACGCCCATGGTGTGTCCATGGCCTTGGCACGCCAATGAAGGGTTGCGTGATAACCCACAAGTATAGGGGATCGCAACAGTTTTTGAGGGTAGAGTATTCAACCCAAATTTATAGATTCGACACAAGGGAAGCCAAAGAATATTTGAAGGTATTAGCAGCTAAGTTGTCAATTCAACCACACCTGGATATTAATTATCTGCAGCAAAGTGATCAGTAGCAAAGTAGTTTGATAGTTTTGATAATAGTAACAGTGGCAACGGTAACAGTAACAGTGATAGCAGTATTTTGTAGCAAGTGTAACAGTGATGATAGCAGTAGTAACTTAGCAGAAACAATATAAGATAAATTCGTAGGTATTGGATCGGTGACTTGTTGGATGATATTCATCATGTGACAGTTATAACCTAGGACGATATGACACTAGCTCCAGTTCATCGATATAATGTAGGCATGTATTCCGTAAATAGTCATATGTGCTTTATTAAAAGAACTTGCATGACATCTTTTGTCCTACCCTCCCGTGGCAGCGGGGTCCATATTGGAAAGTAAGGGATATTAAGGCCTCCTTTTAATAGAGAACCGGAACAAAGCATTAACACATAGTGAATACATGAACTCCTCAAACTACGGTCATCACCGGGAGTGGGCCCGGTTGTTGTCACTCCGGGGTTGCCGGATCATAACACGTAGTAGGTGACTATAACTTGAAAGATCGGATCTAAAACATGGATATAATGATGAATTCATAAACGCTTCAGATCTGAGTTCATGGCACCCGGGCCCAAAGTGACAAGCATTAAGCATAGCAAAGTCATAGCAACATCAATCTAAGAACACAGTGGATACTAGGGATCAAGCCCTAACAAAACTAACTTGATTACATGATGAATCTTATCCAACTCCTCACCGACCAGCGAGCCTGCGAAGGAATTACTCACTCCCGGTGGGGAGCATCATGAAATTGGCGATGGAGATGGGTTGGTGATGACGAAGAACGAAGATCCCCCTCTCCGGAGCCCCAAACGGACTCTAGATCTGCCCTCCCGAGGAAGAACAGGGCTTGGCGGCGGCCCCGTCTCGTGGAACGCGATAATTCTTTCTCCCTGATTTTTTCTAGAAATATGTGGTTTTATAGTATCAGGGGGATCGTCTGAGGGGCCACCGGTGGGTACAACCCACCTGGGCGCGCCAGGAGAGGGGGCGCGCCCTGGTGGGTTGTGCCCACCCAGGGGCCCCTCTCTGGTGGGTCTTGGCTCCATTATTTCTCTTTTATTCCATAAAAAATCATTGCAAAGTTTCGTTTCATTCTGAGAACTTTTATTTCTGCACAAAAACAACACCATGGTACTACTGAAAACAGCGTCAGTCCTGGGTTAGTTTCATTCAAATCATGCAAATTAGAGTCCAAAACAAGACGAAAAGCGCGAGGAAAAGTAGATACGTTGGAGACGTATCATTGCGCGTCTGCCACTGCGTTCGGACGCCAGATTGACCGCACTATCTCCGGTAAGGCAGCGATGGCACACCTAGCGCAGGATACATGCGCCATTTGAGCGGACGCAATGGATTTTCGACGGAAGGAGTCCGATTGCTGCCGTCGGGCGGCATCCTCCAGGGAGAGGCGGAGCACAAGCCGGACGACCATCTCCTCCCTGGGGCCGCGTGGGAGGAGCTCGAGGTCGACGGATCCGAAGGTGTAGGACTCAGATGCGCTGCCCGCCATGCCGGAGAAGGCTGGAGATCACCGAACGGGAAATTGGGTGGCGTAGCAGAGTGGAGGGGGAGTGGAGTGAAGTGACTAGTGTTTGGTCCGGCGAGCGGATGGAAAGGAATATATGTTGGGTCGGGTGGACCAGCGTGGACTAGGACCGACGCGGCGGACACGACGGGGCTCCCCATATCCACCCTATATTTGGGTTGGATATGAGCGGTGTCGGACCCGTTTGAGGCATTTGTCCGGGTAACTTTTTTGTGACCGGTTTTGAGGCGGGTTTAGGATGCCCGGTCGTAGATGCTCTTATACTTCCGAGCAATTTAGGTTGCGTCTGCCGTTCCGTTGCATGATGATAATCATGTTTCTGCAATGAGCCGTTGTCTATTTTAGAATGTGTTTAGCAACTTTTTACTATTTCCATGGTTACATTTTCTACAACAATCATAAAATAAGCACAAGAGGGCACACTTGTTTCCACCACAAACCATGACTTACTAGTCAAGTTGACCCCAAAACATTTGGTTCAGTAACCTGTAAAAGACATCGACAGTTAAAAGAAAAAGTCGAGACATTATCCTCACGGCGAACAGAGAAAGTTAACCTTCAGCTATGTAAAGATAAAGTAAAAGTTCACGGCTTCCATTTACTCCAAGTAGAAAACACCCAAAGCAAGCTGTATGTAGGTTGAAAGCACGCCCCCGTGCGCCGCTGTTACATCCACGCCCTAAAAAACCAACACAAAAAGGGAAGGCTTAGCCACAGTTTACAGGACGTTTAGGTGCAAGGTAGTGGCAGGTAGGTACACTGGGTATCGTCGACGATGACGGCCATGGAAGAAGTCTAGTCGGAGTTGGGTTCCGATTGTGTTGTTGCTCGTGTAACATGATTGATGATATCCGGATCCCGGCCACGATACGCATTCCGGTGCATGTGCGCAATATAGATGTAGTACCATCGGAGTGTAATCTACAGTATGATCTAGGAGGGACTATCTTAGAACCAGGACACCTCACCTACTACTACTCCTGATTCTGAATGCCAAATGAGTGGCCGAAGCAGGGCAGAGCGAGCAAACGCGCCTATCAGGGCCTGCATCGGGCGCCAATAATGAGCCCTAGATCGTGTCACCGACCTGCTGATCCACCACTGTGTGTAGACACTGTAGTCTGTAGGCGGTATCAATCAAATGTAGCCTCATTCACGGCCGCTACTACCAGTGCGTACGTAACCTAGTGCCATGCCATCAAGTTCTCGTGCATGCTATCCATCCTCACAAGAAAAAAAACCTAGCTGGAAAACAAAATGGCGATGCGGATTGAGCTCAGTGATAGTACCACAGCACGTGTTTTCCCTTTTGTACTGCTGCTAAACTGTTTTGTCTTGGAGTAAATTGCCACTACCCCCCTAATAAAATTAAATCTTTTTTCACAAGTAGTTGTAACATTTCGCGTGGTTGGATGGTGAAAATATACTACTACCCATCCCGGAGCAAATAGTAAAAGCCTTGTGCTGCTCTACGCTGGGCGCCATCAATATTGCCGTGTTTGGGGTGGCGGTAAAAAAGTAAAAAAGATTGGAGGCCTATTTATTCCCCAATGTTGACACCCCAGTGCTCTCCTCTCCTGTCCCCGTCCGTCTCTGCCCCCAAAAGGAAAACCAGCCTGGTTTCCCCAGCGCAAGCCGGCCACCGCAACCAACCACCCGTCCTCTCCTCCCCGCCCGTAAAACCCAAGAGCAGCCAACAAACACCAACAGGACTCCCAGCAACCAGCCAGCCAGCCACCACCCACCCTCACCCCCACCACGCCACAAGAGAAGAGAGGAATAGAGATGCTTCCTCCTCCCCGTTGTCACCAGCCCCATGACCGCACTCACCACCGCCAGCACTAGTAGCGAGCCGCGAGAGGGAGCGGGAGAGCCATGGACCTGGGCGGGGTGCTGATGGCGGCCGCGGACGCGGGGGTGGGCGGCGGGGACCTCGGCATGCTCGGATCTAGGCTGCTCAAGCACGGGAGGGGCAATGAGGCCGACGAGCACGGCTGGGGCGGCGGCAGGCCGGCGTCCAAGCAGGCCCGGGTCGCCGGGGACAGCGACGCGGTGTCCGAGGCCGTCAAGGCGGCCGCGCCCTACCTGCTCGGCACCTGCAGCCCCGGGCACGGCCGGGAGAAGATGCTCAGCTTCTCCTCCTCGCAGCCGGCCTCCTGCCCCTCCGCCGCTCAGGCCGCGCTGCCGCTCTACTACGGCACGCCCGCTTCTTGCTCAGGTGGAGCCTTGCTTCTCCGCATCTCGGTTGCTAGTTCCTTTGATTACAAAGCTTGCTACTTTCTTCTGAACTAGCAGTATCATTGCTGCTGTTTGGTTCAGAGTTTCCGCCTTCTTTGGGATTCAGAGTTTGGAGTGTTTGTGATATTGATTCATTCTCGGCTGTTTTTGGTGCCACCCATCACGCAGTATCCCTATTTTCTCTTTGCAAAATGTTTGATCCCAGGGCTTTTTTACCTACACATAGATCAAATGGAGTTCGTCGAGTCTCAGGAAAGGGAGAAAAATATCTTTTCACACCGCACTTCTTTACTATTTTCGCCTAGATTCGGAGGCTTATCATCACAAGTTCTCTTTCTTTTCAGCTGCCGCTACTTCTTTTATTCCATCTTTTTCATTTTTTTGGATTCCCTTGATTGGATCAGTGACTAGAAAGAGTTCACATCATCTGTAGAAAAGAACAGAAAAGGAGAGCACCTTTTTTTTACTATTTTAATAGGCTTTTTATTGGGATCATTCTTGAAATTGCCTGGACAAGTTTCTCCACCACTTTCCGGTGACATCCACGAACTCTTCTTGTCCTCAACGGCGCGATCGTGCGGATTCCTTTTTGTCACGCCCTTTTGTAAAATAATACTCCTCCCTAAAGAAGAAAAAGATCAAAATGGATAGGAAAAAAGGTGTGATCTTTGGCACCACGCCACCAATAGCCCACATTTTCCTCACCCAAGAAAGATTCAAGCAAAGCATCACACTCTCAGATCGAGGTTGTTGCATTGGATCAAAGATTCAAGAAAGATTCATATCTGTGCTTCTTTCTCATCTGGTATTGGTTTTCTGAGATCCTGGCAGCCACCCTGCCTCAGATTTCCTCCCGCCTCTTGCTTGCTTGCCCCTGTCAAGAAAGTACACTTTATTTTCTTGGATTTGCCTTGTTGTCTTGCACTGTCTTGTTGCTCATCTGCTTTTTCTATTGTTATCATGGG